>NW_028143153.1:0-238000 GCF_977018435.1 Lepisma saccharinum
GTCGAGCTGATTCCATTGAGTGCAAAATCACTTCTTTATCTTCAATAGTAACGGAGATAAGCGAGTTTGAAATGTTATATAATTATATTGTAAAATGTGTGAAATTCGATTGTTTTATAATGTTTCAACAATCAAAATAGTAGTACAGGTGGCCCGGTTCTAAATCCTCATTTGGGGCTCGAATCATCATGTGGGGCTCGCAGTGGTGCCAACTCACCCCCCGAAAATTTCACCAACTGATATTTTGAAGCCTTTCACGGTGTATGTTAACCTCACAAGCAGTGTTGCTAACTCGGCGTAGCCTTTTATGGTGTATGTTAACCTCACCAGCAGTATTTCCAACTCGGCGTAGCCTTTCACGGTGTATAATTTTTTTAGCTTTTTTTTTGTGTGTGAGTGTACATGTGTTTGGGCGAGGCGTAGCCTTTTATGGTGTATGTTAACCTCACAAGCAGTGTTGCCAACTCGGCGTAGCCTTTTATGGTGTATGTTAACCTCACAAGCAGTGTTTCCAACTCGGCGTAGCCTTTCACGGTGTATAATTTTTTTAGCTTTTTTTTGTGTGTGAGTGTACATGTGTTCGGGCGAGGCGTAGCCTTTCACGGTGTATGTTAACCTCACAAGCAGTGTTGCCAACTCGCTTTACAAAAACACTCGCTGAAATGGCGCTCGCTGAAATAGCGCTCGCTAAAAATGGGCGCTCGGGGTCAGTTCTCGGAGATATGCGAGTTTGAAATGTTATATAATTATATTGTAAAATGTGTGAAATTCGATTGTTTTATAATGTTTCAACAATCAAAATCTATATTTCAAATCTCCTCGACAACGACTACAATCGGGCACAAATAGATTGTTTTTATTTTATTGCTATTTGGTTAGGTTAATTAAAGTTAAGTTAAGTTAGGTTAGGTCAGGTCAGTTTAGGTTAGGTTAGGTCGACCTGATTAAATTGAGTGTAAAATCACTTCTGTATCTTCAACAGTAACGGAGATATGCGAGTTTGAAATTTTAAATATTTCTATCGTAAAAAGTGTATAATTCGATTGTTTTATAATGTTTCAACAATCAAAATCTATATTTGAAATCTCCTCGACAACGAATACAATAGGTAATAAATAGATTGTTTAATTTATTGTTATGAGAGTTTCCATGATAACTAAGCATGAATATTACACATGGATTACATTTTTCCCCATGAGCCAATAGAGAGCGTCGAGCTGATTCCATTGAGTGCAAAATCACTGCTTTATCTTCAATAGTAACGGAGATATGCGAGTTTGAAATGTTATATAATTATATTGTAAAATGTGTGAAATTCGATTGTTTTATAATGTTTCAACAATCAAAATCTATATTTCAAATCTCGTCGACAACGACTACAATCGGGCACAAATAGATTGTTTTTATTTTATTGTTATTAGGTTAGGTTAGGTTAGGTTAATTAAAGTTAAGTTAGGTTAGGTCAGGTCAGTTTAGGTTAGGTTAGGTCGAACTGATTAAATTGAGTGTAAAATCACTTCTGTATCTTCAACAGTAACGGAGATATGCGAGTTTGAAATTTTATATAATTCTATCGTAAAAAGTGTATAATTCGATTGTTTTATAATGTTTCAACAATCAAAATCTATATTTGAAATCTCCTCGACAACGAATACAATAGGTAATAAATAGATTGTTTAATTTATTGTTATGAGAGTTTCCATGATAACTAAGCATGAATATTACACATGGATTACATTTTTCCCCATGAGCCAATAGAGAGCGTCGACCTGATTCCATTGAGTGCAAAATCACTTCTGTATCTTCAATAGTAACGGAGATATGCGAGTTTGAAATGTTATATAATTATATTGTAAAATGTGTGAAATTCGATTGTTTTATAATGTTTCAACAATCAAAATCTATATTTCAAATCTCGTCGACAACGACTACAATCGGGCACAAATAGATTGTTTTTATTTTATTGTTATTAGGTTAGGTTAGGTTAGGTTAATTAAAGTTAAGTTAGGTTAGGTCAGGTCAGTTTACGTTAGGTTAGGTCGACCTGATTAAATTGAGTGTAAAATCACTTCTGTATCTTCAACAGTAACGTAGATATGCGAGTTTGAAATTTTATATAATTCTATCGTAAAAAGTGTATAATTCGATTGTTTTATAATGTTTCAACAATCAAAATCTATATTTGAAATCTCCTCGACAACGAATACAATAGGTAATAAATAGATTGTTTAATTTATTGTTATGAGAGTTTCCATGATAACTAAGCATGAATATTACACATGGATTACATTTTTCCCCATGATCCAATAGAGAGCGTCGACCTGATTCCATTGAGTGCAAAATCACTTCTGTATCTTCAATAGTAACGGAGATATGCGAGTTTGAAATGTTATATAATTATATTGTAAAATGTGTGAAATTCGATTGTTTTGTAATGTTTCAACAATCAAAATCTATATTTCAAATCTCGTCGACAACGACTACAATCGGGCACAAATAGATTGTTTTTATTTTATTGTTATTAGGTTAGGTTAGGTTAGGTTAATTAAAGTTAAGTTAGGTTAGGTCAGGTCAGTTTAGGTTAGGTTAGGTCGAACTGATTAAATTGAGTGTAAAATCACTTCTGTATCTTCAAGAGTAACGGAGATATGCGAGTTTGAAATTTTATATAATTCTATCGTAAAAAATGTATAATTCGATTGTTTTATAATGTTTCAACAATCAAAATCTATATTTGAAATCTCCTCGACAACGAATACAATAGGTAATAAATAGATTGTTTAATTTATTGTTATGAGAGTTTCCATGATAACTAAGCATGAATATTACACATGGATTACATTTTTCCCCATGAGCCAATAGAGAGCGTCGAGCTGATTCCATTGAGTGCAAAATCACTTCTTTATCTTCAATAGTAACGGAGATAAGCGAGTTTGAAATGTTATATAATTATATTGTAAAATGTGTGAAATTCGATTGTTTTATAATGTTTCAACAATCAAAATAGTAGTACAGGTGGCCCGGTTCTAAATCCTCATTTGGGGCTCGAATCATCATGTGGGGCTCGCAGTGGTGCCAACTCACCCCCCGAAAATTTCACCAACTGATATTTTGAAGCCTTTCACGGTGTATGTTAACCTCACAAGCAGTGTTGCTAACTCGGCGTAGCCTTTTATGGTGTATGTTAACCTCACCAGCAGTATTTCCAACTCGGCGTAGCCTTTCACGGTGTATAATTTTTTTAGCTTTTTTTTTGTGTGTGAGTGTACATGTGTTTGGGCGAGGCGTAGCCTTTTATGGTGTATGTTAACCTCACAAGCAGTGTTGCCAACTCGGCGTAGCCTTTTATGGTGTATGTTAACCTCACAAGCAGTGTTTCCAACTCGGCGTAGCCTTTCACGGTGTATAATTTTTTTAGCTTTTTTTTGTGTGTGAGTGTACATGTGTTCGGGCGAGGCGTAGCCTTTCACGGTGTATGTTAACCTCACAAGCAGTGTTGCCAACTCGCTTTACAAAAACACTCGCTGAAATGGCGCTCGCTGAAATAGCGCTCGCTAAAAATGGGCGCTCGGGGTCAGTTCTCGGAGAGAGGTTAATTTAACCTAATTTTTTTTTACCTCTGTCTTCCACATGTATGTAATGCGATTTGAGGAGAAGAGGGTGAATTAACCTTATGGCTGACAATGTTCTATAAAATAACAATTCCTATGAACTCTGTAAATTTCCGAGCATAGGTTGTATTCACACTTTTACTTATCTTCGAGTGTATATTACAAATCTGCAAACAGATTGTGGCTAACTCGTACCGTTTAAGAGATGAACCTACTTCCGGTTGCTATTTTGGATTTCCGAGCATAGGTTGTATTCATACTTTTACTTATTTTCGAGTGTACATTACAAATCTGCAAACAGATTTTGGCTATCTCGTACCGTTTAAGAGATAAACCTACTTCCGGTCGCCATTTTGGATTTCCGAGCATAGGTTGTATTCACACTTTTACTTATTTTCAAGTGTACATTACAAATCTGCAAACAGATTTTGGCTATCTCGTACCGTTTAAGAGATAAACCTACTTCCGGTCGCCATTTTGGATTTCCGAGCATAGGTTGTATTCACACTTTTACTTATCTTCGAGTGTACATTACAAATCTGCAAACAGATTTTGGCTATCTCGTACCGTTTAAGAGATGAACCTACTTCCGGTCGCCATTTTGGATTTCCGAGCATAGGTTGTATTCACACTTTTACTTATTTTCAAGTGTACATTACAAATCTGCAAACAGATTTTGGCTATCTCGTACCGTTTAAGAGATAAACCTACTTCCGGTCGCCATTTTGGATTTCCGAGCATAGGTTGTATTCACACTTTTACTTATCTTCGAGTGTACATTACAAATCTGCAAACAGATTTTGGCTATCTCGTACCGTTTAAGAGATGAACCTACTTCCGGTCGCCATTTTGGATTTCCGAGCATAGGTTGTATTCACACTTTTACTTATCTTCGAGTGTACATTACAAATCTGCAAACAGATTTTGGCTATCTCGTACCGTTTAAGAGATGAACCTACTTCCGGTCGCCATTTTGGATTTCCGAGCATAGGTTGTATTCACACTTTTACTTATCTTCGAGTGTACATTACAAATCTGCAAACAGATTTTGGCTATCTCGTACCGTTTAAGAGATATTCCAAAATTATATATATATTTGATAAGCGACAACAACAGAGCCATCTCTGTACAAATGTTGGAACTCGATGAATGCTTGAGTGGGACAAGTTATTTTTTTTCAGTACGTCAACATTTTTAATTTTTTTTGCCAGTGAATGGGTTAGGTGACTTGCAACGACGAAGGCCTTCTAGCAATACGAACTTAGCTTATGCCGGCGTAATTCGCTAAAATATCTTTAAATTTGCATATTTCTCATACCGCCGTATCTTGTTCTATTAGACCTCTTCAAGAAAATCGCCAATTAGTGAAAACTAATTGAGCACAACAGCAAAAGAGGTGCTAATAGGGCAAGCATACAATGATATGGGGATATGTGAATTGTCGGTTTCTTCGATTCAGATAAATGGATCGAATTGAAACTGGGATATTTTGCATTTTTTTTATATGATAGCTAAAATAACAGAGATTTTGATTGGCTAATAATTTATACGTGGTGTTTTCTGATTGGTTTAAGTAAGCAAAATTTCTATTGGCTGTCTAAAGCCGGAGCACAGCGCTGATTTCTCACCTTTGCTGGATTGGCAGAGGAACCCACATGGCGGGGGATAGAACCTGAACGGGCTCCACCAAAGTATAGGAGACTAGAAGCATATAATTTGGCGAAAAAACCTAAGTAAGGTCATAGAGAATATTTCAAAAAAAGATTTTTTTTTAAAAAAAAGTTAACAATTATATTTTGCATTGCACAGCATTGGATATTAAATAACATACCCCCAAAAAATCTCTGCATTATGCGTTCTGTAAAAAATTGCCCTACGTGCCAAACTGCTGTGTCAAGTAAACATTTTCAAAGGCACTGTCGTACTTGTGTGCCGGGAAAACAAATATGTGCGACCAAACTGTGCTCTAAGTGTGGAAAAAATATTTCTATTCCCAACTTCAAGCGACACCAGCTTACTTGCAAGAGCACTGGAACATCTCTACCGCAACCTTCCAAGCGAAAGGTAGAAGTAACCTCTCTCGATGCATCGCCACCTGCCAAACGCGTCAAGCTGGCGAAGAAAGCAGACCGGTTTGCGTTTGAGCATTTATTAGAAGACTTTGACATAACATCAGACAGCTTCTGCGATGTGCGTAGTTTTCTGGGGAGCGAGCGAGCTAAGATAATATCCATCCTCAACGATGCATTGGCCACACACTCCACTAAATTCTATGCTGTGCTATGCTGCAAGTATAAGAAACCGTCTGATAAAATATATAAATTCTTCCATGCCACAAAAGCAAAAACACTGCATCAGGCAGATGTCACTGACCTCGACAGCATCTACGACAAGTTTGTCGAGGAGCTTGTGGCAAAGCACGAGGAGCATCAGGCTGAAGGCTCGGGCGGTTCGCTGTGTGGCGACCCCCACAAACTTTGTTTGAAACTTAACAAATTCCTGCCACTGGCAGGGTCTAGCTATATTGCCCTGCCACCCGAGGTTAAAGCAAAAAAAGCTATTCTCAATATTCAGAACAAAGACACCAAATGCTTCCTCTGGTCGGTGCTGGCAGCATTGCACCCTATACCTTGGGAAAAGAGTCCACGCCGTGTTGCACACTACAAGCAGTATGAGTTGGAACTGGAGGATGCAATGGCGGGGATTGCCTACCCTGTAGAAGTCTCGCATATTCGCAAGTTTGAGGTTCGTGCTCGTGACTTGTTGGGCCTGCAATTAGCCATCAATGTTTACGGTCTCGAGAACAAACATGAGGTCTACCCCATTCGCGTGAGCAACGTGAGCAACAACAACGAGGCACGAGAAATCAACCTCCTGCTCATCAAGGACGAAACCCATCACCATTACACCCTCATTCGCTCGCTCTCTCGGCTTGTTTCGAGCCAACGGAGCAGTGATAGTCACCACGTCGAGGTGTGTCGCAGGTGCTTGTCTACATTTCGCAATCGAGAACAGCAGGATTACCGGCGCATCAGAGGTCCCAACATTGCTGCTGAGAAGCTAGCTCGCCACATGCTCTACTGTGGTACCAACAAGCCTGCACGAACTATCCTGCCCGAACCTGGTGCAGTAGAGTGCTTTCGCAGGCACAGTGCTATGGTGAAGCATCCTGCCTATATTGTAGCAGACTTCGAGGCCTTTCTTCAACCTCTGTCTAACTGCGAGCCCAACCCCGAAACATCCTCTACCATTCCTTTCCAAATCCACGAGGCCTCGAGTTACTCCTATGTTGTGATGTGGCGAGACCAACATATTGCCTCCGAGCCCTATGTGTATCGCGGTCCCGACCCGGTCAAACACTTCCTGGAGAGAATGCAACAGGAAGCCATCAAGATAGGGAAGGTGCTGTTGGCCCCCAAGCCCATGCTGCCTCTGTCTCCCAAAGACAAGCATCAGCACGAAATAGCTCTAAATTGTCCTGTTTGCAACTCGGTCTTCACTGACGATAACAAAAAGGTCCACCACCATGACCATTATGGGACCGGAAGCTACATTGGCCCGTGGTGCAGCAGGTGTAACTTGAGAGCCAGGGACCCGCGCTTCATACCGGTCTTTTTTCACAATGGCTCGGGATATGATTTCCATCACTTGGTCACACATCTAGGGTACGACAATGCAAGAATCAATGTCCTGGCACAAAACGAGGAGCGTTATATTAGCGTCAGCAAGTGGGTGCCGATCCCCGGCGACTCAAAAAACAGGAGCATCGAGCTTCGGTTCCTCGACTCTCTGAGGTTCCTCCAGGCAAGCCTGGATGCTCTTGCTGGGAAGCTCAGAGACGACCAACTAGCCATTACCACATCAAGTTTCCCGAACTTAGATGTCGCACTCATCAGACGTAAAGGGGTCTACCCCTACGAATACGTCACCGACCCTTCCAAGTTCGAAGAAGAGTTGCTGCCTCCCCAGGATAAATTCTACAGCCAGCTGAGAGGTTCAGGTATTACCGACGAGGAGTACAAGCATGCTCAGTCTATGTGGGTCAAGTTGGGTTGCCGAACTTTTGGTGATTACCACGATGCATACCTGAAGCTTGATGTGACGCTTCTTGGCGATGTGTTCCAGGCGTTCCGGGCGACTGCGATAAACATTTACAACCTGGACCCTGTATATTTTTACAGCCTTCCTGGACTGGCATGGTCGGCCATGCTCCTGCTGACTAAAGTTAAACTTTCCCTTATCTCCGATATTGATATCATGCTTTTCATCGAGAGAGCTATCCGGGGCGGCATGGTCCAAGTGTCGCAACGCTTCGCACACGCCAACAATCAGCACATGGCCACTGGTTACGACCGCTCCCAACCATCAAGCTACATCATGTACACTGATGTGAATAATCTTTACGGGCACTCCATGATGCAGCCACTCCCAACAGGACAGTTTGAGTGGGTTGATCCTTTATACCACGACATCGAAAAAGAGTGCGACGAGTTTGGGTTTTTTGCCGAGGTGGACCTTGACTTCCCCGAGAAGCTGCAGGATACATTCTGTGACCTTTCGCCTGCTCCGGAATTCAAGTGTCCACCTGGCTCAGATCAACCAAAGCTCGTCATGGACTTGGAGCCCAAAAAGCGTTATGTGCTACACTACCGGAACCTCCAGTGGTTAATGCAGCAAGGGGTCTCGGTCAAAGCAGTTCACCGCGTGCTCTTGTTCAGGCAGTCTCCATGGTTGAAGCCGTACATCGAACTGAACACCGAACATCGCACTGCTGCCACTTCGGAACTTGATCGCGATTTTTTCAAATTAATGAACAATGCGGTATTTGGGAAGACCATGGAGAATGTGCGAAATCGCGTTGATGTGAGGTTGGTGACGAAGAAAACACAGTGTCGTCGACTTGTTGCAAGCTCGCTGTTCAGATCTCGAACAATTTACAACGAACAGATGTCTCTGATTCACATGAACCGGGGCGAGGTGCTACTCAACAAGCCCATCTATGTGGGAGCTGCAGTTTTGGATCTGAGCAAGTTGTGCATGTTCGAGACATATTACGACATACTACGTGCACACTACAACCACAATATCTCACTCCTCTACACAGACACAGACAGCTTGGTGTACCATGTTCGCACGGCCGATGCGTATGGTGATATAGCCAAAGTTCCAGCTCTTGTCAAGCTCTTCGACACATCGGGCTATCCCCAGCCAAACCGGTATGGAATTCTGCCCCGAAACAAAAAAATACCCGGCAAACTCAAGGACGAGAAAGACGGGGATGTGATTGTGGACTTTGCTGGACTTCGTGCCAAAGCCTATGCGATCCGGGCTGAGGGTTCTGTAACAAAAAAGGCAAAGGGTGTAAGCAGGCAAGTGGTTCGGGAGCACCTCAAGTTTGAGGATTACCTCGAGTGCCTCAGAACAAAATCGCCCATTCTACAAAAAGAGCATCGTATCCAAAGCGTCGATCATGTGCTTACAACTAATATTGTCAGGAAAGTTGCTCTGGATGCACACGACGACAAGAGGTGTATTCTTGAATGTGGGGTCCATACACTTCCGTGGGGCCACTATCGCCTGCAAACTAGTAAGGCCTGCCCAGAGTGCAACAAAAAGTAATAGGCAATGCAAAATGAAAAAAAAATCAATTTTAATTTACTTCAACTTCCTCGATTACATGCATGGCACAGCAAAATTAAACTTCTGGGAAACTGCTTATTGTAGTTTGTACTTGTGTATATAAAATTCCACATTTCTTATTGTGTGCTATTTTTTTAATTTTTTTTTTGTATCTAAAACTGTTCAGTTACTCTTTCATTCTTGACGTCATACACAAATGTTTTCTCTGCAATAAGAATGACACTGCACAGAGTATCTGCAGGCAACGCGTCGTGGAACTCGCATACAATCTTGATGTTGGTACGATCGTTAACAACCACCTGTTTTCTTTTAGATGTGTTGATGACAAACATGGGTCTGCGAGCTATGAACTCGTCGGGGTTGTAGTACACGTCCACATTGCCGGAGGTCACTCTCTTGTAAGCTGTGTACGCCTCGTAAAGTTTCAGGTAATCATCGTTTGTAATGTTTAAGTTATAATTCTCGCGTGGAAAAACTTCATTCCTTCCATTTTTGAGGTAAACATTCTTAATTTTGCAATTATCGAACTGGCTAGAATCTTTCTCTTGGTTATTATCTTTCCCCGTCTGGAAGAGCACGACGGTAAACTCTGGCATATCGTACCGGATGCTGTTGAACTGCGTAGTAACATCAAATTCAAAATGGCTGCCAGAAGCAGGTTTCTGCACGCACTGGTAGCCGTAAAATTGGATGGGTACTTGGGGGTTCTTCAAAATATCGGCTTTGTACTTGAGACCGTAGTTAGATTCGTATTCTACCACAGGCATGCGCAGCTCCATGAACTGGATGACGCACTTGGCTGCGTCGGGTAGTGTGTTGGCAAGTGCTGCACCGTCTGCACCCAAGGTGCTGTAACGCATCAGCACATCGTTGTCATTGGCGCTTCTGCGAAAAGTGACGCGCAAGCCACCCTTCCACATAATCTCCGTGTAGTCGGAGAAGAAGCCTGGAAGCAAGCGCATGGGAAACAGTACTGTGTGGCTTCGAGTTTTGATTTTTGTATCTGCTTCGAATCCCCCTGCCTGGTAATATGCCGCATCGCTCTTGGAGAGTTTCAGTGTTCCCACAGCTGTAGAAGTAATCCCGGGGTAGTCAACCCTATCGATGACGGTGCCATGCTTTCTAACTTCCACTTGCGAGAACAGATGCGGCACAAAATTGTCCACAAGTTTTAAATTTGCATTGGCGTTAAATGCTTCCCCGTTGTCTCTCTTCACCACATCAAACTTGATATACAAATCAGCTCTGTGAGGGTGAATGAACCCATCCCCGACGTCCACATCGTATTCGATCTCCCTGTTCGGTTCGTTCAAATTGGCGAACGTGCGACGATTGGGTGGGAAAGATTGCAACTCGTAACTTTCGATTTGCTCCATGATTGTTATTTATTATACGTTAATCTCCACGACGGCGGTGGTAGTAGCTCCGGCAAAATTCACCACCTCATCTTTTTCGTTTGTCACTGCCAATTCTATGTTGTCTATGCGATTACGAGATATAGGGAAGTATATCGGTGGTGAGGGTGTGTATATAATCGGTTCCATGAATTCAGAGTTTGGTTTGAACGTAGCGATGATACCTGTCTGCTTGTGGCTGCCTGGGATGCCATCCGAGGATTTGGTGATCATGCCTTCTGCCACGTTGCAATGTATGTTCAGAGTTTCGATGGCTAGAAATTTAGGAATGTTGGCACCGATGTGCTTGATGCCAGGTTCGAGCTTTGTGTTGTTCTCGAATCCCAGAAGCTCTCCAACAGTGCCTAGGTCTACTGTTTCCGTAGCAGACACAATTTCAACTCTGTGAGTTACAGAATTTTGAGATAGCAGTATATTTCTTGGCAATTGGGCTTGCAAGGTAGACAGATTGTACTGTCCTGGCGTGATAACTATTTTTTCATTTCCAACAGTAATTTTGTTATTGTGCTCCGTGACATTGGGTATCAGGTACATGCTGTAGAATGCACGAAGAGCAATAGATTTAGGATAAATGATGTCGTCATGCAACGCGAGTTTCAAGACCGAAGTCTCGCTGGTGAGATGGAACACTCCCATGGTGTTTTAGGTACCACAATGCTTTCTGAAAATGCTCCACTGAGGGGTTATTTATTTTAGACATGTATGCGAGAACGGAAAGGCATAGGTGACCGCAGTTAACATCGGTGAAACCCTGGATGCGTTTGTCATTGTAGTAGAGGTTGGCAACACTGAGATACTTCACCAACCTGGCAGGCGGTGTGCCACCGAACGAATCGAAAACAAATGCATTGTTATCGTCAATTTTGAGGTAGCATATCCAATGTGTACCAGGATTTTTGTAACTGTCCAGGTTGACCACGCCATACTCCTTTTTCTTCACAGCAGAGGGTAGAGAATCGGACATGAAAACACCCCTGAAGTTCCTTATTCCCAACAGTTCGATCAGAGATTCAATATCGAAGTTGGACAGGGCTTCTTCTTTTTTTTATATTTCTTCAAAGCATCGAGGTTGCTTTTTCGCTTTTTGGTCACACCTTTCCCCTTCTTTTCCATAGCCAGGTTGTGACGTTTCTGTTCTTCCAGCTCGGCCTTGTTCTTTTTTGCATCGATGACGGTTTTGGCAATGGCAGCACTGCCTCCTGCCAAGCTGCCCACTGCACCCAAAGCTGCCAAGATGGCCGGAATGCTGAATATGAAACCTCCAATCTTCTGCTGCTTCCGCGAATGTTGCAACTTTTTCAATTGTGGAGTGCTGAGCAGCAATTTCATTCCGTGTCCTTTAGACAAGCATGAACGTTTCTTCTCGCGTTGTTTCTTGGTGAGTAACCCATCGAGGGCACCCAGCGTTTTCAGATTCGAATATGGTATCTGGTACACGACGCCCTTGGGCTTCATGATGTAATTTTTTTTTTACGGTATGTTATTTTATATATGTTCAGAGATTTTTTGTTTTCCCTCCCGTGTAATTTTTTTTACGGTATGTTATTTATATATACTTTGCAGCTATTAAACAAATTCTATTATGTGCTTTGTTTTCTTACCAAGAAGTTCTTTTGTCCCCTTGTACACGATTCGAGTTGTACTCTCGATTAAAATAGATAGCTTCTCGTCGGATAACATGCTAGCGTATCGATCTGGTAAAAATAGACTGTATTGTCCGTTGAGCAACAGACGTACTTTGGGACCATACTGGGTTGCAACAATTGAACCGGAAGTTATTGCGTAAGGTTTGTCCACTTCCAATTCCTGAATTTTTACATACTCGACTGACAAATTTAGCATTTGTTTTAATGCCTGGACGTCACTAATTTTTTCACCCATATCGAAGAAATATTTTTTTGGTCTCGTAGATTTTTTACAGTGTGTTATTTATAGAAAAAAGTTTTGGCATTGCCTAATGCGACGAGGTGATCGATGATCCTACTGGTTTCAGCATTTGAAGCATACCAGTCGTCTGTATATCATGTCCTCCCCTGTCTCCACTCGTGAAGTTCGTCCATCTTATCAGCCAATTTTTCATCAGCAGCCCGAAAAAGAGCATAGGGAGAAGAAGAAGATTTTACATCGCTTATTTTTCTCAGATGATCCAGAAGTAGCATTTCACAGGGCAAGCGAAATTGTGGTGTTATTTTAACTAAATCAATAAGCTTTTTAACATCCTCGTGACTATCGTCGAAAGTAAATGTAAATATTTTGTATAACACTTCTGTTGGTAAGTCTGTTATATGCGTAGACATTTTTTACTGTATGTTATTTAATTACAGCCCCCACCCCAATTTTCGTTTTGTATTCATGGCAATGGTCGTGCCCAATGCTGCAACCCGTTCACCCAGCGAGGCGTCTCTGCTGACGAGTCTCCCGAACGCGGCATGCTCCAATTTTTTATCAGCATCGTGACGCGCATCTAAATTCGTATATGTGTTGTAAGCAATGTCGTGATCCTTGCATGCAGCATCCAGCAGATTTACCCCCTTGTCACCTCTCTCCAGTCGCCGTTCCAGTTTAGTACCCGGTCCGCAGTATTGGTAACCTGGTAGGTGCATCTCGAAGGGTAGCTTGTTGATGATGTCGTTCACGAGACCTCGACCCTCGGCCACATTCCAGAATTTGGGAGGCAGGGTGTTGATGATTTTGATAAGGTAACCTATACCTTTGTTGTCGTTGACAATAAAGTTGCTAAGCTTGGTGCTAATCATGTCCATGATGCCCACTTTCTCGTTGTGGAAGTTGCGATTGCCTGCATTTTCCTCGCCTGCGATAACCAGCAATCGATCTACAAGCTTCCTTACGTCGTCTACCCAAACAAACTCTTTAGGTAGGGTATTGTAGAGTTTGACACCGCTGCCAGTCTTGAGCTGGTTCCATATTGGCTTGATGAGGTTCCTGTATTTTTCTCCACTGCTTGATTTTACGCGATTCTGTGTTGCATCGTTGTTTTGGTACAGGGCATCCGTCATGATTAAAATTTCTGTGTAACTTTGGTAATCCTCGTCTGTGTAATCTTTAGGTTGCTTTTTGGTGATAAGTTCCCACAGGCCCACAGTGCCAGGATACCTAGTCCAGCTGTTCTTCTCGCCCAAATTAATTTTCACGTCGTCACCTTCGAACGTAACTTTTGACTTTCCAATTTTCCAAACCACACCCTCGTTAAGTTCCACAGAGGGGTACAATCCAAACACCTCGTCCTTTTCAAATTTCCCAGTGCTCAGGTAATCTCTCGCCAACGGACCTAATTCAACTACCTTGTCCGAATAGGTACTGCCTAGAACCTGACGTCTCAGAGGTGCAGCTCCAAGTTCGAACGGGGTAGTGTGAATACTGGATATCGGTGTAGGCACAGCATAATTTCGAGCAGCAAGTGGCACGAGCTCGTTGATTAAATCTTTATTTTGCTCGGTAACATCTTTGATGTCTTTACCTAGTCCACTTATAGCATCAATAATAGGTTGGTCCTGTCGCTTTTTCTCTTCGTAAATTCCGCGATTCTCTGATTTCCAACCCCTGAAGCGTTTGGCCAGGTAGTCGCGCAGCTTCAAGTTGTCGTCTGCGAGTTTGCGTTTCATCATTTGTTATTTATAATACGTCAAGACGTTTCTTGTAACGTCGCAACGTTTAGAAAGTTGTTTATTTTGTTTCTGTATTTTCCGTCATTGGGTTTCCTCGTCATGTCTATCGTGGCGAATCCGAAATCATCTTGATTCCAGCATGAAGAGCAAAATTTGGAAAACTGATTGTAGTTCATGTCCCCGCCTACATAATCATCGTAAGCATGTTTTAAATTGGTGTGGTCTTGACGAAACAAGCAAATAAAATTAGCGTTGTCTCGGAGAAGCTGCTTGGGAATTTTAGAAAAAGTCTGAGCAAGGTAGAAGCAGTCCATGCCTCTGTGCCGCCCCTGTGTAAAAAAATTGCGAATTTCGTTATGGTTCTCCAGGATGACATCGTCGAAGACCACCACCGAATTTTCATGGCAGCAGTCTAGTGGCATTACTTCGGAGGCAAAAGTAGCTATGCTCAGCCCTTCGTACAGTTTTGTCAGCTGTTGATATTTTGCTTGCTCCAAACTTTTGGAAAAAACATACAAGTGCCTGTTCTTCCAATCTAACCAGTCGGGAGCAAGAAGAAAATTATCAATAAGTAAAGTTGTTTTCCCACACCCTGAAGGTCCGACAATAAGGCAGCGAATGTTGTCCGGCAACAGTTCGCCGTTTTTCCTAGCCTGACGCTCCGGGGGAAAATCTGGTAGTCGCCTCACCACATCCCAAGCACCCGTTACACAATCACCTCGTTTGCATCGATCCAACTTTTTTCCTCGAGTCCCAGCCATTTCACCAACAGTTTGTCACCTTTTCTACGTAATACTTTTTCGATAAGATACGTATTGGGGTATTTTGTTTTAGAGAGTTCCTCCTCGTAGAATCGCCCTTTCAAAATTTCGTCGCGATTATCTTTTATTATATACGTGTGACGGTTACCGGGTAACAATCGAGCAACAGTGAAAAGTTCCGTACTCCAGTTTTTGGTAAAGCCTTTTTCAAACATGCGCTTAAATTTACTAATTCTTACTTGGTCTCCAATTTTGAATTTCGGTTTTTTGTTAGTGGGCCGGTACTTGGGGCAATAAACAGTAGAGATCAGTCGTGCCTCATCAGACTTGCTGACATCGGCAGGCTTCATGCGTATCGTGCTATGCAAACTGTGATTATAGTCGTTTACGAGTTCCGGAAGCACATTGACCCACTTGTGGTTACCTTGAAGCGTGAATCGTTTCCACATGCGTGTTTTGAGAGTACGGTTAAAACGTTCCACTACGCTGGCTTTGATGTGACTGAAAGTCGAGTAATGTTGAATATTTTGTTTCTGAACAAACTGTTGAAATATCGAGTTGTAAAATTCCTTTCCGTTATCCGTTTGAAGAAATCGAGGTCGCCTGCCACTTTCATTGAAAATAGTTTTGAATGCTTCCATTACGCACACACCTGTTTTAGCCTTGAGGGGCAAAGCCCACGCAAATTTTGAAAATGTATCTATAACAGTAAGAAGATACTTGTATCCTTTGTTGATTTTATGTAAATTTTTCAGGTTGCCGCTACTCATTTCCACAAGGTCAGCCTGCCAAAGGTCATCCACGCCTTTGGTCACCACCGCCAGTCGTTTGTAGTTTCGTCGTGCAGGTTTATGCAGCTCGTTCACGATACCCTGCCTAGACATGGCGCGAAAATAAGAATATAGCCTGGATGGGATTTCTGGCTGCAGACAATGCTGGGTTTTCTATATACAGCTTGTCACCTATTTCTATGTCGATAATTTGAGTGGCATCTTCGGCATAGGCAGTCTCGCGACTTTCGGGGTGTGTGAAATCGACCAGCTCAACTCCTCTTATTTTAGGCTCATCGCCAATGTTCGTCACGGTCATGATTGGGTAGTGGGTTGCGTGAGGCAAAGACCAGTAGGAAACCTTGACGAACTGAAGTGTGCCAGCGAGGAAAAATTGATGATAAGCTTTTGCAGGAGTCAACATGTAGAGTTTGTAACCTGGATTGAAAGGGGAGGAGAACTCTCTGTTTGGTATGCTGTACAGTTCGATGACAATCGTAGACTTGAGATTGTCGATGCTGGCATTTAAAGTGTTTACGTTGGTTCGAACCTCGGTCTCTATATCCTCCAATCTGCCATTCACCGATTCCAGGTGTTCCTCGATAGCGTGAACAACAGTGTCGTAGTTTGGTTTGATCTTTACATCGACAATAAGGCTCTTGAATTTTTCATTTAAGTCATGTAGTTGGGTGCTGAAATTAGCTATAGTCGATTCCTGACTTGCCTCGATACTCCCAATTTGCTCTTTCACGCTGGCAATAATCTGCTGCAGGCTTTCTACAAGCGTCAACTTGGAGCTCTGTATTACAAGGTCGTGGACCTGGGTTCTAATTTCCGCAAACAATTCATGCAGCTCGGTGATGTTCTGGTTGGTAGGTAAAGTCGCGACAGACCCCCGTATCGATTCAATTTCGGATTGGATGTTTTTGATGTCGTCGGATTTGAGTATTCGGTTGAGAGTTCTCTTCACGCTTTTCAATTCCTGAGAGGTAGGCAGGGTGGCCACCGTGTTTTGGAGCGATTCCAAAGCTTTTTTCACCGCGTCCAACTCGGAGGCATCGGCAGCAGCACGTATGCCTTCTTGCAGTTGTGTTATGTCATCCTGGGTGGGAGTAGATTGTTGCAGGGTTTCCAACTTAGTCTGTATGTCGTCGATCAAGTGATGGAAATGAGACAACTCGGATTCTGCATTCAGATTTTCCAGTTTGGCGATTTGCTGTTGAACGTTGGCCAGTGTATCCCTGATGCCCGGCAGTTTGGTTTCCAGCTCATCGTGAACGTTCGCCAGATCATTTCTAATGACAGCAAGTGCATCCTCAATATGGGTTATGGTGCCTTGCAGCTTCCCGAAATCCTCGTAGGTCTCAAGTTGGACTTTGATGTTGGCCACGCTACGGGCAATGGCGTTCAGTTCGCTAGACGACGGTAGATTGTTGATAAAATCCTCCAGTGTTTGGAGTTTAGTTTTTACTTCGTTGATGGCCGCATGCAAAGCGTCCGTTTGTAGCTCAGCCTTGATGCTTTCCAACGTAGGGATTTCGAAAGATTGAAACTGTTCGCGCAATTTAGCAATACTAGCGTTCACGCGATCGTAGTCGTCTTGTGTTTTAATGCTCTGGATGATAGTTTGCAGTTCGGTCTGGATGTTGCTTGTTTGGTCCTGCAAGCGTTGTTTCAGCTGTTCAACGTCTGAGGTTTGCGTTTGTTGCAGCTTCAGAAGTTCGTTCTGCAGATTGCCCACACTCAGTGCCAGCTTGTCGAGATTGTCTATCGACGCAAGGTCGGTGTATTTTTGCAGCAGCGATTTTAGCTCTGCATCAATCTTGAGTACAGGGTCCAAGCACTGAGACTGCAAGCTAGCTATCTCGGACTGGAGGCTGGAGTTGAGCGTGGACTGGAGGGCCTGCAGATCGCTTCGCAACTTCTTGACCCTGACGTCGAGCATGAGAAGCTCGTCGCCATGGTCGTCGCGTTTCGTATGGCCAAAAATATCGTTAGGCATTATTGTTATTTATTATAGGATAGCTAATTTTCATTTCTATGAAAAAAGGGATGAGTTTGTCGTAGTCGTCCAAGAGCTGTATGTACAGGCGATCGCCAGCAGATACATCGTACGTGGTGGTACTGTTCATCCTATCGTGTTTGATGCGATAGATGTTCTTGCCGGAGGAAATTTTGGCCTCTCCTTTATTCTCGGGATTCATGTCAAACTGCAGTTTGCCGGAGATGGGGAATTGGTAATAATTCAAGTTGTTGTTGAATATGTAGAAAGTTTTGCCCACATCCTCGTCGTACTGGGTCAGGATGCTATTCAAGTGTATAATCAACAAACCGTTGAGTTTAGATAATAGGGAGGGTAACAGGTCCAAGCTCGCAGGTGGCGACGGTGCACTTTGGGCGAATGCCTCCATAGCCTGCTTCCTGAAGCCAAACAGGTTCATAGGCATTGTTATTTTATTTTATATTTAGCGATTTGTTTCAAGCGTCAAATAATAATTCGAGCCTCGTCAGTGCTGCCAATTCCTATTTGTAGGTTAGCTTAGCCAGTAAAAAATTATATAGTAGAATTTTCTTTAAATAAATTGGCAAAAAAACCCAAGCCTCAAAGAAGGCTACGCCGAGTTGGAAATACTGCTGGTGAGGTTAACATACACCATAAAAGGCTACGCCGAGTTGGCAACACTGCTGGTGAGGTTAACATACACCGTGAAAGGCTACGCCGAGTTGGAAACACTGCTTGTGAGGTTAACATACACCATAAAAGGCTACGCCGAGTTGGCAACACTGCTTGTGAGGTTAACATACACCATAAAAGGCTACGCCGAGTTGGAAATACTGCTGGTGAGGTTAACATACACCATAAAAGGCTACGCCTCGCCCAAACACATGTACACTCACACACAAAAAAAAAGCTAAAAAAATTATACACCGTGAAAGGCTACGCCGAGTTGGAAATACTGCTGGTGAGGTTAACATACACCATAAAAGGCTACGCCGAGTTAGCAACACTGCTTGTGAGGTTAACATACACCGTGAAAGGCTTCAAAATATCAGTTGGTGAAATTTTCGGGGGGTGAGTTGGCACCACTGCGAGCCCCACATGATGATTCGAGCCCCAAATGAGGATTTAGAACCGGGCCACCTGTACTACTCAAAATCTATATTTCAAATCTCCTCGACAACGACTACAATCAGGCACAAATAGATTGTTTTTATTTTATTGCTATTTGGTTAGGTTAATTAAAGTTAAGTTAAGTTAGGTTAGGTCAGGTCAGTTTAGGTTAGGTTAGGTCGACCTGATTAAATTGAGTGTAAAATCACTTCTGTATCTTCAACAGTAACGGAGATATGCGAGTTTGAAATTTTAAATATTTCTATCGTAAAAAGTGTATAATTCGATTGTTTTATAATGTTTCAACAATCAAAATCTATATTTGAAATCTCCTCGACAACGAATACAATAGGTAATAAATAGATTGTTTAATTTATTGTTATGAGAGTTTCCATGATAACTAAGCATGAATATTACACATGGATTACATTTTTCCCCATGAGCCAATAGAGAGCGTCGAGCTGATTCCATTGAGTGCAAAATCACTGCTTTATCTTCAATAGTAACGGAGATATGCGAGTTTGAAATGTTATATAATTATATTGTAAAATGTGTGAAATTCGATTGTTTTATAATGTTTCAACAATCAAAATCTATATTTCAAATCTCGTCGACAACGACTACAATCGGGCACAAATAGATTGTTTTTATTTTATTGTTATTAGGTTAGGTTAGGTTAGGTTAATTAAAGTTAAGTTAGGTTAGGTCAGGTCAGTTTAGGTTAGGTTAGGTCGAACTGATTAAATTGAGTGTAAAATCACTTCTGTATCTTCAACAGTAACGGAGATATGCGAGTTTGAAATTTTATATAATTCTATCGTAAAAAGTGTATAATTCGATTGTTTTATAATGTTTCAACAATCAAAATCTATATTTGAAATCTCCTCGACAACGAATACAATAGGTAATAAATAGATTGTTTAATTTATTGTTATGAGAGTTTCCATGATAACTAAGCATGAATATTACACATGGATTACATTTTTCCCCATGAGCCAATAGAGAGCGTCGACCTGATTCCATTGAGTGCAAAATCACTTCTGTATCTTCAATAGTAACGGAGATATGCGAGTTTGAAATGTTATATAATTATATTGTAAAATGTGTGAAATTCGATTGTTTTATAATGTTTCAACAATCAAAATCTATATTTCAAATCTCGTCGACAACGACTACAATCGGGCACAAATAGATTGTTTTTATTTTATTGTTATTAGGTTAGGTTAGGTTAGGTTAATTAAAGTTAAGTTAGGTTAGGTCAGGTCAGTTTAGGTTAGGTTAGGTCGACCTGATTAAATTGAGTGTAAAATCACTTCTGTATCTTCAACAGTAACGTAGATATGCGAGTTTGAAATTTTATATAATTCTATCGTAAAAAGTGTATAATTCGATTGTTTTATAATGTTTCAACAATCAAAATCTATATTTGAAATCTCCTCGACAACGAATACAATAGGTAATAAATAGATTGTTTAATTTATTGTTATGAGAGTTTCCATGATAACTAAGCATGAATATTACACATGGATTACATTTTTCCCCATGATCCAATAGAGAGCGTCGACCTGATTCCATTGAGTGCAAAATCACTTCTGTATCTTCAATAGTAACGGAGATATGCGAGTTTGAAATGTTATATAATTATATTGTAAAATGTGTGAAATTCGATTGTTTTATAATGTTTCAACAATCAAAATCTATATTTCAAATCTCGTCGACAACGACTACAATCGGGCACAAATAGATTGTTTTTATTTTATTGTTATTAGGTTAGGTTAGGTTAGGTTAATTAAAGTTAAGTTAGGTTAGGTCAGGTCAGTTTAGGTTAGGTTAGGTCGAACTGATTAAATTGAGTGTAAAATCACTTCTGTATCTTCAAGAGTAACGGAGATATGCGAGTTTGAAATTTTATATAATTCTATCGTAAAAAATGTATAATTCGATTGTTTTATAATGTTTCAACAATCAAAATCTATATTTGAAATCTCCTCGACAACGAATACAATAGGTAATAAATAGATTGTTTAATTTATTGTTATGAGAGTTTCCATGATAACTAAGCATGAATATTACACATGGATTACATTTTTCCCCATGAGCCAATAGAGAGCGTCGAGCTGATTCCATTGAGTGCAAATTCACTTCTTTATCTTCAATAGTAACGGAGATAAGCGAGTTTGAAATGTTATATAATTATATTGTAAAATGTGTGAAATTCGATTGTTTTATAATGTTTCAACAATCAAAATCTATATTTCAAATCTCCTCGACAACGACTACAATCAGGCACAAATAGATTGTTTTTATTTTATTGCTATTTGGTTAGGTTAATTAAAGTTAAGTTAAGTTAGGTTAGGTCAGGTCAGTTTAGGTTAGGTTAGGTCGACCTGATTAAATTGAGTGTAAAATCACTTCTGTATCTTCAACAGTAACGTAGATATGCGAGTTTGAAATTTTATATAATTCTATCGTAAAAAGTGTATAATTCGATTGTTTTATAATGTTTCAACAATCAAAATCTATATTTGAAATCTCCTCGACAACGAATACAATAGGTAATAAATAGATTGTTTAATTTATTGTTATGAGAGTTTCCATGATAACTAAGCATGAATATTACACATGGATTACATTTTTCCCCATGATCCAATAGAGAGCGTCGACCTGATTCCATTGAGTGCAAAATCACTTCTGTATCTTCAATAGTAACGGAGATATGCGAGTTTGAAATGTTATATAATTATATTGTAAAATGTGTGAAATTCGATTGTTTTATAATGTTTCAACAATCAAAATCTATATTTCAAATCTCGTCGACAACGACTACAATCGGGCACAAATAGATTGTTTTTATTTTATTGTTATTAGGTTAGGTTAGGTTAGGTTAATTAAAGTTAAGTTAGGTTAGGTCAGGTCAGTTTAGGTTAGGTTAGGTCGAACTGATTAAATTGAGTGTAAAATCACTTCTGTATCTTCAAGAGTAACGGAGATATGCGAGTTTGAAATTTTATATAAGTCTATCGTAAAAAGTGTATAATTCGATTGTTTTATAATGTTTCAACAATCAAAATCTATATTTGAAATCTCCTCGACAACGAATACAATAGGTAATAAATAGATTGTTTAATTTATTATTATGAGAGTTTCCATGATAACTAAGCATGAATATTACACATGGATTACATTTTTCCCCATGAGCCAATAGAGAGCGTCGAGCTGATTCCATTGAGTGCAAAATCACTTCTGTATCTTCAATAGTAACGGAGATATGCGAGTTTGAAATGTTATATAATTATATTGTAAAATGTGTGAAATTCGATTGTTTTATAATGTTTCAACAATCAAAATCTATATTTCAAATCTCCTCGACAACGACTACAATCGGGCACAAATAGATTGTTTTTATTTTATTGCTATTTGGTTAGGTTAATTAAAGTTAAGTTAAGTTAGGTTAGGTCAGGTCAGTTTAGGTTAGGTTAGGTCGACCTGATTAAATTGAGTGTAAAATCACTTCTGTATCTTCAACAGTAACGGAGATATGCGAGTTTGAAATTTTAAATATTTCTATCGTAAAAAGTGTATAATTCGATTGTTTTATAATGTTTCAACAATCAAAATCTATATTTGAAATCTCCTCGACAACGAATACAATAGGTAATAAATAGATTGTTTAATTTATTGTTATGAGAGTTTCCATGATAACTAAGCATGAATATTACACATGGATTACATTTTTCCCCATGAGCCAATAGAGAGCGTCGAGCTGATTCCATTGAGTGCAAAATCACTGCTTTATCTTCAATAGTAACGGAGATATGCGAGTTTGAAATGTTATATAATTATATTGTAAAATGTGTGAAATTCGATTGTTTTATAATGTTTCAACAATCAAAATCTATATTTCAAATCTCGTCGACAACGACTACAATCGGGCACAAATAGATTGTTTTTATTTTATTGTTATTAGGTTAGGTTAGGTTAGGTTAATTAAAGTTAAGTTAGGTTAGGTCAGGTCAGTTTAGGTTAGGTTAGGTCGAACTGATTAAATTGAGTGTAAAATCACTTCTGTATCTTCAACAGTAACGGAGATATGCGAGTTTGAAATTTTATATAATTCTATCGTAAAAAGTGTATAATTCGATTGTTTTATAATGTTTCAACAATCAAAATCTATATTTGAAATCTCCTCGACAACGAATACAATAGGTAATAAATAGATTGTTTAATTTATTGTTATGAGAGTTTCCATGATAACTAAGCATGAATATTACACATGGATTACATTTTTCCCCATGATCCAATAGAGAGCGTCGACCTGATTCCATTGAGTGCAAAATCACTTCTGTATCTTCAATAGTAACGGAGATATGCGAGTTTGAAATGTTATATAATTATATTGTAAAATGTGTGAAATTCGATTGTTTTATAATGTTTCAACAATCAAAATCTATATTTCAAATCTCGTCGACAACGACTACAATCGGGCACAAATAGATTGTTTTTATTTTATTGTTATTAGGTTAGGTTAGGTTAGGTTAATTAAAGTTAAGTTAGGTTAGGTCAGGTCAGTTTAGGTTAGGTTAGGTCGAACTGATTAAATTGAGTGTAAAATCACTTCTGTATCTTCAAGAGTAACGGAGATATGCGAGTTTGAAATTTTATATAATTCTATCGTAAAAAGTGTATAATTCGATTGTTTTATAATGTTTCAACAATCAAAATCTATATTTGAAATCTCCTCGACAACGAATACAATAGGTAATAAATAGATTGTTTAATTTATTATTATGAGAGTTTCCATGATAACTAAGCATGAATATTACACATGGATTACATTTTTCCCCATGAGCCAATAGAGAGCGTCGAGCTGATTCCATTGAGTGCAAAATCACTTCTGTATCTTCAATAGTAACGGAGATATGCGAGTTTGAAATGTTATATAATTATATTGTAAAATGTGTGAAATTCGATTGTTTTATAATGTTTCAACAATCAAAATCTATATTTCAAATCTCCTCGACAACGACTACAATCGGGCACAAATAGATTGTTTTTATTTTATTGCTATTTGGTTAGGTTAATTAAAGTTAAGTTAAGTTAGGTTAGGTCAGGTCAGTTTAGGTTAGGTTAGGTCGACCTGATTAAATTGAGTGTAAAATCACTTCTGTATCTTCAACAGTAACGGAGATATGCGAGTTTGAAATTTTAAATATTTCTATCGTAAAAAGTGTATAATTCGATTGTTTTATAATGTTTCAACAATCAAAATCTATATTTGAAATCTCCTCGACAACGAATACAATAGGTAATAAATAGATTGTTTAATTTATTGTTATGAGAGTTTCCATGATAACTAAGCATGAATATTACACATGGATTACATTTTTCCCCATGAGCCAATAGAGAGCGTCGAGCTGATTCCATTGAGTGCAAAATCACTGCTTTATCTTCAATAGTAACGGAGATATGCGAGTTTGAAATGTTATATAATTATATTGTAAAATGTGTGAAATTCGATTGTTTTATAATGTTTCAACAATCAAAATCTATATTTCAAATCTCGTCGACAACGACTACAATCGGGCACAAATAGATTGTTTTTATTTTATTGTTATTAGGTTAGGTTAGGTTAGGTTAATTAAAGTTAAGTTAGGTTAGGTCAGGTCAGTTTAGGTTAGGTTAGGTCGAACTGATTAAATTGAGTGTAAAATCACTTCTGTATCTTCAACAGTAACGGAGATATGCGAGTTTGAAATTTTATATAATTCTATCGTAAAAAGTGTATAATTCGATTGTTTTATAATGTTTCAACAATCAAAATCTATATTTGAAATCTCCTCGACAACGAATACAATAGGTAATAAATAGATTGTTTAATTTATTGTTATGAGAGTTTCCATGATAACTAAGCATGAATATTACACATGGATTACATTTTTCCCCATGAGCCAATAGAGAGCGTCGACCTGATTCCATTGAGTGCAAAATCACTTCTGTATCTTCAATAGTAACGGAGATATGCGAGTTTGAAATGTTATATAATTATATTGTAAAATGTGTGAAATTCGATTGTTTTATAATGTTTCAACAATCAAAATCTATATTTCAAATCTCGTCGACAACGACTACAATCGGGCACAAATAGATTGTTTTTATTTTATTGTTATTAGGTTAGGTTAGGTTAGGTTAATTAAAGTTAAGTTAGGTTAGGTCAGGTCAGTTTAGGTTAGGTTAGGTCGACCTGATTAAATTGAGTGTAAAATCACTTCTGTATCTTCAACAGTAACGTAGATATGCGAGTTTGAAATTTTATATAATTCTATCGTAAAAAGTGTATAATTCGATTGTTTTATAATGTTTCAACAATCAAAATCTATATTTGAAATCTCCTCGACAACGAATACAATAGGTAATAAATAGATTGTTTAATTTATTGTTATGAGAGTTTCCATGATAACTAAGCATGAATATTACACATGGATTACATTTTTCCCCATGATCCAATAGAGAGCGTCGACCTGATTCCATTGAGTGCAAAATCACTTCTGTATCTTCAATAGTAACGGAGATATGCGAGTTTGAAATGTTATATAATTATATTGTAAAATGTGTGAAATTCGATTGTTTTATAATGTTTCAACAATCAAAATCTATATTTCAAATCTCGTCGACAACGACTACAATCGGGCACAAATAGATTGTTTTTATTTTATTGTTATTAGGTTAGGTTAGGTTAGGTTAATTAAAGTTAAGTTAGGTTAGGTCAGGTCAGTTTAGGTTAGGTTAGGTCGAACTGATTAAATTGAGTGTAAAATCACTTCTGTATCTTCAAGAGTAACGGAGATATGCGAGTTTGAAATTTTATATAATTCTATCGTAAAAAATGTATAATTCGATTGTTTTATAATGTTTCAACAATCAAAATCTATATTTGAAATCTCCTCGACAACGAATACAATAGGTAATAAATAGATTGTTTAATTTATTGTTATGAGAGTTTCCATGATAACTAAGCATGAATATTACACATGGATTACATTTTTCCCCATGAGCCAATAGAGAGCGTCGAGCTGATTCCATTGAGTGCAAAATCACTTCTTTATCTTCAATAGTAACGGAGATAAGCGAGTTTGAAATGTTATATAATTATATTGTAAAATGTGTGAAATTCGATTGTTTTATAATGTTTCAACAATCAAAATCTATATTTCAAATCTCCTCGACAACGACTACAATCAGGCACAAATAGATTGTTTTTATTTTATTGCTATTTGGTTAGGTTAATTAAAGTTAAGTTAAGTTAGGTTAGGTCAGGTCAGTTTAGGTTAGGTTAGGTCGACCTGATTAAATTGAGTGTAAAATCACTTCTGTATCTTCAACAGTAACGTAGATATGCGAGTTTGAAATTTTATATAATTCTATCGTAAAAAGTGTATAATTCGATTGTTTTATAATGTTTCAACAATCAAAATCTATATTTGAAATCTCCTCGACAACGAATACAATAGGTAATAAATAGATTGTTTAATTTATTGTTATGAGAGTTTCCATGATAACTAAGCATGAATATTACACATGGATTACATTTTTCCCCATGAGCCAATAGAGAGCGTCGACCTGATTCCATTGAGTGCAAAATCACTTCTGTATCTTCAATAGTAACGGAGATATGCGAGTTTGAAATGTTATATAATTATATTGTAAAATGTGTGAAATTCGATTGTTTTATAATGTTTCAACAATCAAAATCTATATTTCAAATCTCGTCGACAACGACTACAATCGGGCACAAATAGATTGTTTTTATTTTATTGTTATTAGGTTAGGTTAGGTTAGGTTAATTAAAGTTAAGTTAGGTTAGGTCAGGTCAGTTTAGGTTAGGTTAGGTCGAACTGATTAAATTGAGTGTAAAATCACTTCTGTATCTTCAAGAGTAACGGAGATATGCGAGTTTGAAATTTTATATAATTCTATCGTAAAAAGTGTATAATTCGATTGTTTTATAATGTTTCAACAATCAAAATCTATATTTGAAATCTCCTCGACAACGAATACAATAGGTAATAAATAGATTGTTTAATTTATTATTATGAGAGTTTCCATGATAACTAAGCATGAATATTACACATGGATTACATTTTTCCCCATGAGCCAATAGAGAGCGTCGAGCTGATTCCATTGAGTGCAAAATCACTTCTGTATCTTCAATAGTAACGGAGATATGCGAGTTTGAAATGTTATATAATTATATTGTAAAATGTGTGAAATTCGATTGTTTTATAATGTTTCAACAATCAAAATCTATATTTCAAATCTCCTCGACAACGACTACAATCGGGCACAAATAGATTGTTTTTATTTTATTGTTATTAGGTTAGGTTAGGTTAGGTTAATTAAAGTTAAGTTAGGTTAGGTCAGGTCAGGTCAGTTTAGGTTAGGTTGGGTCGACCTGATTAAATTGAGTGTAAAATCACTTCTGTATCTTCAACAGTAACGGAGATATGCGAGTTTGAAATTTTAAATATTTCTATCGTAAAAAGTGTATAATTCGATTGTTTTATAATGTTTCAACAATCAAAATCTATATTTGAAATCTCCTCGACAACGAATACAATAGGTAATAAATAGATTGTTTAATTTATTGTTATGAGAGTTTCCATGATAACTAAGCATGAATATTACACATGGATTACATTTTTCCCCATGAGCCAATAGAGAGCGTCGAGCTGATTCCATTGAGTGCAAAATCACTGCTTTATCTTCAATAGTAACGGAGATATGCGAGTTTGAAATGTTATATAATTATATTGTAAAATGTGTGAAATTCGATTGTTTTATAATGTTTCAACAATCAAAATCTATATTTCAAATCTCGTCGACAACGACTACAATCGGGCACAAATAGATTGTTTTTATTTTATTGTTATTAGGTTAGGTTAGGTTAGGTTAATTAAAGTTAAGTTAGGTTAGGTCAGGTCAGTTTAGGTTAGGTTAGGTCGAACTGATTAAATTGAGTGTAAAATCACTTCTGTATCTTCAACAGTAACGGAGATATGCGAGTTTGAAATTTTATATAATTCTATCGTAAAAAGTGTATAATTCGATTGTTTTATAATGTTTCAACAATCAAAATCTATATTTGAAATCTCCTCGACAACGAATACAATAGGTAATAAATAGATTGTTTAATTTATTGTTATGAGAGTTTCCATGATAACTAAGCATGAATATTACACATGGATTACATTTTTCCCCATGAGCCAATAGAGAGCGTCGACCTGATTCCATTGAGTGCAAAATCACTTCTGTATCTTCAATAGTAACGGAGATATGCGAGTTTGAAATGTTATATAATTATATTGTAAAATGTGTGAAATTCGATTGTTTTATAATGTTTCAACAATCAAAATCTATATTTCAAATCTCGTCGACAACGACTACAATCGGGCACAAATAGATTGTTTTTATTTTATTGTTATTAGGTTAGGTTAGGTTAGGTTAATTAAAGTTAAGTTAGGTTAGGTCAGGTCAGTTTAGGTTAGGTTAGGTCGACCTGATTAAATTGAGTGTAAAATCACTTCTGTATCTTCAACAGTAACGTAGATATGCGAGTTTGAAATTTTATATAATTCTATCGTAAAAAGTGTATAATTCGATTGTTTTATAATGTTTCAACAATCAAAATCTATATTTGAAATCTCCTCGACAACGAATACAATAGGTAATAAATAGATTGTTTAATTTATTGTTATGAGAGTTTCCATGATAACTAAGCATGAATATTACACATGGATTACATTTTTCCCCATGATCCAATAGAGAGCGTCGACCTGATTCCATTGAGTGCAAAATCACTTCTGTATCTTCAATAGTAACGGAGATATGCGAGTTTGAAATGTTATATAATTATATTGTAAAATGTGTGAAATTCGATTGTTTTATAATGTTTCAACAATCAAAATCTATATTTCAAATCTCGTCGACAACGACTACAATCGGGCACAAATAGATTGTTTTTATTTTATTGTTATTAGGTTAGGTTAGGTTAGGTTAATTAAAGTTAAGTTAGGTTAGGTCAGGTCAGTTTAGGTTAGGTTAGGTCGAACTGATTAAATTGAGTGTAAAATCACTTCTGTATCTTCAAGAGTAACGGAGATATGCGAGTTTGAAATTTTATATAATTCTATCGTAAAAAATGTATAATTCGATTGTTTTATAATGTTTCAACAATCAAAATCTATATTTGAAATCTCCTCGACAACGAATACAATAGGTAATAAATAGATTGTTTAATTTATTGTTATGAGAGTTTCCATGATAACTAAGCATGAATATTACACATGGATTACATTTTTCCCCATGAGCCAATAGAGAGCGTCGAGCTGATTCCATTGAGTGCAAAATCACTTCTTTATCTTCAATAGTAACGGAGATAAGCGAGTTTGAAATGTTATATAATTATATTGTAAAATGTGTGAAATTCGATTGTTTTATAATGTTTCAACAATCAAAATCTATATTTCAAATCTCCTCGACAACGACTACAATCAGGCACAAATAGATTGTTTTTATTTTATTGCTATTTGGTTAGGTTAATTAAAGTTAAGTTAAGTTAGGTTAGGTCAGGTCAGTTTAGGTTAGGTTAGGTCGACCTGATTAAATTGAGTGTAAAATCACTTCTGTATCTTCAACAGTAACGTAGATATGCGAGTTTGAAATTTTATATAATTCTATCGTAAAAAGTGTATAATTCGATTGTTTTATAATGTTTCAACAATCAAAATCTATATTTGAAATCTCCTCGACAACGAATACAATAGGTAATAAATAGATTGTTTAATTTATTATTATGAGAGTTTCCATGATAACTAAGCATGAATATTACACATGGATTACATTTTTCCCCATGAGCCAATAGAGAGCGTCGACCTGATTCCATTGAGTGCAAAATCACTTCTGTATCTTCAATAGTAACGGAGATATGCGAGTTTGAAATGTTATATAATTATATTGTAAAATGTGTGAAATTCGATTGTTTTATAATGTTTCAACAATCAAAATCTATATTTCAAATCTCGTCGACAACGACTACAATCGGGCACAAATAGATTGTTTTTATTTTATTGTTATTAGGTTAGGTTAGGTTAGGTTAATTAAAGTTAAGTTAGGTTAGGTCAGGTCAGTTTAGGTTAGGTTAGGTCGAACTGATTAAATTGAGTGTAAAATCACTTCTGTATCTTCAAGAGTAACGGAGATATGCGAGTTTGAAATTTTATATAATTCTATCGTAAAAAGTGTATAATTCGATTGTTTTATAATGTTTCAACAATCAAAATCTATATTTGAAATCTCCTCGACAACGAATACAATAGGTAATAAATAGATTGTTTAATTTATTATTATGAGAGTTTCCATGATAACTAAGCATGAATATTACACATGGATTACATTTTTCCCCATGAGCCAATAGAGAGCGTCGAGCTGATTCCATTGAGTGCAAAATCACTTCTGTATCTTCAATAGTAACGGAGATATGCGAGTTTGAAATGTTATATAATTATATTGTAAAATGTGTGAAATTCGATTGTTTTATAATGTTTCAACAATCAAAATCTATATTTCAAATCTCCTCGACAACGACTACAATCGGGCACAAATAGATTGTTTTTATTTTATTGCTATTTGGTTAGGTTAATTAAAGTTAAGTTAAGTTAGGTTAGGTCAGGTCAGTTTAGGTTAGGTTAGGTCGACCTGATTAAATTGAGTGTAAAATCACTTCTGTATCTTCAACAGTAACGGAGATATGCGAGTTTGAAATTTTAAATATTTCTATCGTAAAAAGTGTATAATTCGATTGTTTTATAATGTTTCAACAATCAAAATCTATATTTGAAATCTCCTCGACAACGAATACAATAGGTAATAAATAGATTGTTTAATTTATTGTTATGAGAGTTTCCATGATAACTAAGCATGAATATTACACATGGATTACATTTTTCCCCATGAGCCAATAGAGAGCGTCGAGCTGATTCCATTGAGTGCAAAATCACTGCTTTATCTTCAATAGTAACGGAGATATGCGAGTTTGAAATGTTATATAATTATATTGTAAAATGTGTGAAATTCGATTGTTTTATAATGTTTCAACAATCAAAATCTATATTTCAAATCTCGTCGACAACGACTACAATCGGGCACAAATAGATTGTTTTTATTTTATTGTTATTAGGTTAGGTTAGGTTAGGTTAATTAAAGTTAAGTTAGGTTAGGTCAGGTCAGTTTAGGTTAGGTTAGGTCGAACTGATTAAATTGAGTGTAAAATCACTTCTGTATCTTCAACAGTAACGGAGATATGCGAGTTTGAAATTTTATATAATTCTATCGTAAAAAGTGTATAATTCGATTGTTTTATAATGTTTCAACAATCAAAATCTATATTTGAAATCTCCTCGACAACGAATACAATAGGTAATAAATAGATTGTTTAATTTATTGTTATGAGAGTTTCCATGATAACTAAGCATGAATATTACACATGGATTACATTTTTCCCCATGAGCCAATAGAGAGCGTCGACCTGATTCCATTGAGTGCAAAATCACTTCTGTATCTTCAATAGTAACGGAGATATGCGAGTTTGAAATGTTATATAATTATATTGTAAAATGTGTGAAATTCGATTGTTTTATAATGTTTCAACAATCAAAATCTATATTTCAAATCTCCTCGACAACGACTACAATCGGGCACAAATAGATTGTTTTTATTTTATTGTTATTAGGTTAGGTTAGGTTAGGTTAATTAAAGTTAAGTTAGGTTAGGTCAGGTCAGTTTAGGTTAGGTTAGGTCGACCTGATTAAATTGAGTGTAAAATCACTTCTGTATCTTCAACAGTAACGTAGATATGCGAGTTTGAAATTTTATATAATTCTATCGTAAAAAGTGTATAATTCGATTGTTTTATAATGTTTCAACAATCAAAATCTATATTTGAAATCTCCTCGACAACGAATACAATAGGTAATAAATAGATTGTTTAATTTATTGTTATGAGAGTTTCCATGATAACTAAGCATGAATATTACACATGGATTACATTTTTCCCCATGATCCAATAGAGAGCGTCGACCTGATTCCATTGAGTGCAAAATCACTTCTGTATCTTCAATAGTAACGGAGATATTCGAGTTTGAAATGTTATATAATTATATTGTAAAATGTGTGAAATTCGATTGTTTTATAATGTTTCAACAATCAAAATCTATATTTCAAATCTCGTCGACAACGACTACAATCGGGCACAAATAGATTGTTTTTATTTTATTGTTATTAGGTTAGGTTAGGTTAGGTTAATTAAAGTTAAGTTAGGTTAGGTCAGGTCAGTTTAGGTTAGGTTAGGTCGAACTGATTAAATTGAGTGTAAAATCACTTCTGTATCTTCAAGAGTAACGGAGATATGCGAGTTTGAAATTTTATATAATTCTATCGTAAAAAATGTATAATTCGATTGTTTTATAATGTTTCAACAATCAAAATCTATATTTGAAATCTCCTCGACAACGAATACAATAGGTAATAAATAGATTGTTTAATTTATTGTTATGAGAGTTTCCATGATAACTAAGCATGAATATTACACATGGATTACATTTTTCCCCATGAGCCAATAGAGAGCGTCGAGCTGATTCCATTGAGTGCAAAATCACTTCTTTATCTTCAATAGTAACGGAGATAAGCGAGTTTGAAATGTTATATAATTATATTGTAAAATGTGTGAAATTCGATTGTTTTATAATGTTTCAACAATCAAAATCTATATTTCAAATCTCCTCGACAACGACTACAATCAGGCACAAATAGATTGTTTTTATTTTATTGCTATTTGGTTAGGTTAATTAAAGTTAAGTTAAGTTAGGTTAGGTCAGGTCAGTTTAGGTTAGGTTAGGTCGACCTGATTAAATTGAGTGTAAAATCACTTCTGTATCTTCAACAGTAACGTAGATATGCGAGTTTGAAATTTTATATAATTCTATCGTAAAAAGTGTATAATTCGATTGTTTTATAATGTTTCAACAATCAAAATCTATATTTGAAATCTCCTCGACAACGAATACAATAGGTAATAAATAGATTGTTTAATTTATTGTTATGAGAGTTTCCATGATAACTAAGCATGAATATTACACATGGATTACATTTTTCCCCATGAGCCAATAGAGAGCGTCGACCTGATTCCATTGAGTGCAAAATCACTTCTGTATCTTCAATAGTAACGGAGATATGCGAGTTTGAAATGTTATATAATTATATTGTAAAATGTGTGAAATTCGATTGTTTTATAATGTTTCAACAATCAAAATCTATATTTCAAATCTCGTCGACAACGACTACAATCGGGCACAAATAGATTGTTTTTATTTTATTGTTATTAGGTTAGGTTAGGTTAGGTTAATTAAAGTTAAGTTAGGTTAGGTCAGGTCAGTTTAGGTTAGGTTAGGTCGAACTGATTAAATTGAGTGTAAAATCACTTCTGTATCTTCAAGAGTAACGGAGATATGCGAGTTTGAAATTTTATATAATTCTATCGTAAAAAGTGTATAATTCGATTGTTTTATAATGTTTCAACAATCAAAATCTATATTTGAAATCTCCTCGACAACGAATACAATAGGTAATAAATAGATTGTTTAATTTATTATTATGAGAGTTTCCATGATAACTAAGCATGAATATTACACATGGATTACATTTTTCCCCATGAGCCAATAGAGAGCGTCGAGCTGATTCCATTGAGTGCAAAATCACTTCTGTATCTTCAATAGTAACGGAGATATGCGAGTTTGAAATGTTATATAATTATATTGTAAAATGTGTGAAATTCGATTGTTTTATAATGTTTCAACAATCAAAATCTATATTTCAAATCTCCTCGACAACGACTACAATCGGGCACAAATAGATTGTTTTTATTTTATTGCTATTTGGTTAGGTTAATTAAAGTTAAGTTAAGTTAGGTTAGGTCAGGTCAGTTTAGGTTAGGTTAGGTCGACCTGATTAAATTGAGTGTAAAATCACTTCTGTATCTTCAACAGTAACGGAGATATGCGAGTTTGAAATTTTAAATAATTCTATCGTAAAAAGTGTATAATTCGATTGTTTTATAATGTTTCAACAATCAAAATCTATATTTGAAATCTCCTCGACAACGAATACAATAGGTAATAAATAGATTGTTTAATTTATTGTTATGAGAGTTTCCATGATAACTAAGCATGAATATTACACATGGATTACATTTTTCCCCATGAGCCAATAGAGAGCGTCGAGCTGATTCCATTGAGTGCAAAATCACTGCTTTATCTTCAATAGTAACGGAGATATGCGAGTTTGAAATGTTATATAATTATATTGTAAAATGTGTGAAATTCGATTGTTTTATAATGTTTCAACAATCAAAATCTATATTTCAAATCTCGTCGACAACGACTACAATCGGGCACAAATAGATTGTTTTTATTTTATTGTTATTAGGTTAGGTTAGGTTAGGTTAATTAAAGTTAAGTTAGGTTAGGTCAGGTCAGTTTAGGTTAGGTTAGGTCGAACTGATTAAATTGAGTGTAAAATCACTTCTGTATCTTCAACAGTAACGGAGATATGCGAGTTTGAAATTTTATATAATTCTATCGTAAAAAGTGTATAATTCGATTGTTTTATAATGTTTCAACAATCAAAATCTATATTTGAAATCTCCTCGACAACGAATACAATAGGTAATAAATAGATTGTTTAATTTATTGTTATGAGAGTTTCCATGATAACTAAGCATGAATATTACACATGGATTACATTTTTCCCCATGATCCAATAGAGAGCGTCGACCTGATTCCATTGAGTGCAAAATCACTTCTGTATCTTCAATAGTAACGGAGATATGCGAGTTTGAAATGTTATATAATTATATTGAAAAATGTGAGAAATTCGATTGTTTTATAATGTTTCAACAATCAAAATCTATATTTCAAATCTCGTCGACAACGACTACAATCGGGCACAAATAGATTGTTTTTATTTTATTGCTATTTGGTTAGGTTAATTAAAGTTAAGTTAAGTTAGGTTAGGTCAGGTCAGTTTAGGTTAGGTTAGGTCGACCTGATTAAATTGAGTGTAAAATCACTTCTGTATCTTCAACAGTAACGGAGATATGCGAGTTTGAAATTTTATATAATTCTATCGTAAAAAGTGTATAATTCGATTGTTTTATAATGTTTCAACAATCAAAATCTATATTTGAAATCTCCTCGACAACGAATACAATAGGTAATAAATAGATTGTTTAATTTATTGTTATGAGAGTTTCCATGATAACTAAGCATGAATATTACACATGGATTACATTTTTCCCCATGAGCCAATAGAGAGCGTCGACCTGATTCCATTGAGTGCAAAATCACTTCTGTATCTTCAATAGTAACGGAGATATGCGAGTTTGAAATGTTATATAATTATATTGTAAAATGTGTGAAATTCGATTGTTTTATAATGTTTCAACAATCAAAATCTATATTTCAAATCTCGTCGAGAACGACTACAATCGGGCACAAATAGATTGTTTTTATTTTATTGTTATTAGGTTAGGTTAGGTTAGGTTAATTAAAGTTAAGTTAGGTTAGGTCAGGTCAGTTTAGGTTAGGTTAGGTCGAACTGATTAAATTGAGTGTAAAATCACTTCTGTATCTTCAAGAGTAACGGAGATATGCGAGTTTGAAATTTTATATAATTCTATCGTAAAAAGTGTATAATTCGATTGTTTTATAATGTTTCAACAATCAAAATCTATATTTGAAATCTCCTCGACAACGAATACAATAGGTAATAAATAGATTGTTTAATTTATTATTATGAGAGTTTCCATGATAACTAAGCATGAATATTACACATGGATTACATTTTTCCCCATGAGCCAATAGAGAGCGTCGAGCTGATTCCATTGAGTGCAAAATCACTTCTGTATCTTCAATAGTAACGGAGATATGCGAGTTTGAAATGTTATATAATTATATTGTAAAATGTGTGAAATTCGATTGTTTTATAATGTTTCAACAATCAAAATCTATATTTCAAATCTCCTCGACAACGACTACAATCGGGCACAAATAGATTGTTTTTATTTTATTGCTATTTGGTTAGGTTAATTAAAGTTAAGTTAAGTTAGGTTAGGTCAGGTCAGTTTAGGTTAGGTTAGGTCGACCTGATTAAATTGAGTGTAAAATCACTTCTGTATCTTCAACAGTAACGGAGATATGCGAGTTTGAAATTTTAAATATTTCTATCGTAAAAAGTGTATAATTCGATTGTTTTATAATGTTTCAACAATCAAAATCTATATTTGAAATCTCCTCGACAACGAATACAATAGGTAATAAATAGATTGTTTAATTTATTGTTATGAGAGTTTCCATGATAACTAAGCATGAATATTACACATGGATTACATTTTTCCCCATGAGCCAATAGAGAGCGTCGAGCTGATTCCATTGAGTGCAAAATCACTGCTTTATCTTCAATAGTAACGGAGATATGCGAGTTTGAAATGTTATATAATTATATTGTAAAATGTGTGAAATTCGATTGTTTTATAATGTTTCAACAATCAAAATCTATATTTCAAATCTCGTCGACAACGACTACAATCGGGCACAAATAGATTGTTTTTATTTTATTGTTATTAGGTTAGGTTAGGTTAGGTTAATTAAAGTTAAGTTAGGTTAGGTCAGGTCAGTTTAGGTTAGGTTAGGTCGACCTGATTAAATTGAGTGTAAAATCACTTCTGTATCTTCAACAGTAACGTAGATATGCGAGTTTGAAATTTTATATAATTCTATCGTAAAAAGTGTATAATTCGATTGATTTATAATGTTTCAACAATCAAAATCTATATTTGAAATCTCCTCGACAACGAATACAATAGGTAATAAATAGATTGTTTAATTTATTGTTATGAGAGTTTCCATGATAACTAAGCATGAATATTACACATGGATTACATTTTTCCCCATGATCCAATAGAGAGCGTCGACCTGATTCCATTGAGTGCAAAATCACTTCTGTATCTTCAATAGTAACGGAGATATGCGAGTTTGAAATGTTATATAATTATATTGTAAAATGTGTGAAATTCGATTGTTTTATAATGTTTCAACAATCAAAATCTATATTTCAAATCTCGTCGACAACGACTACAATCGGGCACAAATAGATTGTTTTTATTTTATTGTTATTAGGTTAGGTTAGGTTAGGTTAATTAAAGTTAAGTTAGGTTAGGTCAGGTCAGTTTAGGTTAGGTTAGGTCGAACTGATTAAATTGAGTGTAAAATCACTTCTGTATCTTGAAGAGTAACGGAGATATGCGAGTTTGAAATTTTATATAATTCTATCGTAAAAAATGTATAATTCGATTGTTTTATAATGTTTCAACAATCAAAATCTATATTTGAAATCTCCTCGACAACGAATACAATAGGTAATAAATAGATTGTTTAATTTATTGTTATGAGAGTTTCCATGATAACTAAGCATGAATATTACACATGGATTACATTTTTCCCCATGAGCCAATAGAGAGCGTCGAGCTGATTCCATTGAGTGCAAAATCACTTCTTTATCTTCAATAGTAACGGAGATAAGCGAGTTTGAAATGTTATATAATTATATTGTAAAATGTGTGAAATTCGATTGTTTTATAATGTTTCAACAATCAAAATCTATATTTCAAATCTCCTCGACAACGACTACAATCAGGCACAAATAGATTGTTTTTATTTTATTGCTATTTGGTTAGGTTAATTAAAGTTAAGTTAAGTTAGGTTAGGTCAGGTCAGTTTAGGTTAGGTTAGGTCGACCTGATTAAATTGAGTGTAAAATCACTTCTGTATCTTCAACAGTAACGGAGATATGCGAGTTTGAAATTTTAAATATTTCTATCGTAAAAAGTGTATAATTCGATTGTTTTATAATGTTTCAACAATCAAAATCTATATTTGAAATCTCCTCGACAACGAATACAATAGGTAATAAATAGATTGTTTAATTTATTGTTATGAGAGTTTCCATGATAACTAAGCATGAATATTACACATGGATTACATTTTTCCCCATGATCCAATAGAGAGCGTCGACCTGATTCCATTGAGTGCAAAATCACTGCTTTATCTTCAATAGTAACGGAGATATGCGAGTTTGAAATGTTATATAATTATATTGTAAAATGTGTGAAATTCGATTGTTTTATAATGTTTCAACAATCAAAATCTATATTTCAAATCTCGTCGACAACGACTACAATCGGGCACAAATAGATTGTTTTTATTTTATTGTTATTAGGTTAGGTTAGGTTAGGTTAATTAAAGTTAAGTTAGGTTAGGTCAGGTCAGTTTAGGTTAGGTTAGGTCGAACTGATTAAATTGAGTGTAAAATCACTTCTGTATCTTCAACAGTAACGGAGATATGCGAGTTTGAAATTTTATATAATTCTATCGTAAAAAGTGTATAATTCGATTGTTTTATAATGTTTCAACAATCAAAATCTATATTTGAAATCTCCTCGACAACGAATACAATAGGTAATAAATAGATTGTTTAATTTATTGTTATGAGAGTTTCCATGATAACTAAGCATGAATATTACACATGGATTACATTTTTCCCCATGAGCCAATAGAGAGCGTCGACCTGATTCCATTGAGTGCAAAATCACTTCTGTATCTTCAATAGTAACGGAGATATGCGAGTTTGAAATGTTATATAATTATATTGTAAAATGTGTGAAATTCGATTGTTTTATAATGTTTCAACAATCAAAATCTATATTTCAAATCTCGTCGACAACGACTACAATCGGGCACAAATAGATTGTTTTTATTTTATTGTTATTAGGTTAGGTTAGGTTAGGTTAATTAAAGTTAAGTTAGGTTAGGTCAGGTCAGTTTAGGTTAGGTTAGGTCGAACTGATTAAATTGAGTGTAAAATCACTTCTGTATCTTCAAGAGTAACGGAGATATGCGAGTTTGAAATTTTATATAATTCTATCGTAAAAAGTGTATAATTCGATTGTTTTATAATGTTTCAACAATCAAAATCTATATTTGAAATCTCCTCGACAACGAATACAATAGGTAATAAATAGATTGTTTAATTTATTATTATGAGAGTTTCCATGATAACTAAGCATGAATATTACACATGGATTACATTTTTCCCCATGAGCCAATAGAGAGCGTCGAGCTGATTCCATTGAGTGCAAAATCACTTCTGTATCTTCAATAGTAACGGAGATATGCGAGTTTGAAATGTTATATAATTATATTGTAAAATGTGTGAAATTCGATTGTTTTATAATGTTTCAACAATCAAAATCTATATTTCAAATCTCCTCGACAACGACTACAATCGGGCACAAATAGATTGTTTTTATTTTATTGTTATTAGGTTAGGTTAGGTTAGGTTAATTAAAGTTAAGTTAGGTTAGGTCAGGTCAGGTCAGTTTAGGTTAGGTTAGGTCGACCTGATTAAATTGAGTGTAAAATCACTTCTGTATCTTCAACAGTAACGGAGATATGCGAGTTTGAAATTTTAAATATTTCTATCGTAAAAAGTGTATAATTCGATTGTTTTATAATGTTTCAACAATCAAAATCTATATTTGAAATCTCCTCGACAACGAATACAATAGGTAATAAATAGATTGTTTAATTTATTGTTATGAGAGTTTCCATGATAACTAAGCATGAATATTACACATGGATTACATTTTTCCCCATGAGCCAATAGAGAGCGTCGAGCTGATTCCATTGAGTGCAAAATCACTGCTTTATCTTCAATAGTAACGGAGATATGCGAGTTTGAAATGTTATATAATTATATTGTAAAATGTGTGAAATTCGATTGTTTTATAATGTTTCAACAATCAAAATCTATATTTCAAATCTCGTCGACAACGACTACAATCGGGCACAAATAGATTGTTTTTATTTTATTGTTATTAGGTTAGGTTAGGTTAGGTTAATTAAAGTTAAGTTAGGTTAGGTCAGGTCAGTTTAGGTTAGGTTAGGTCGAACTGATTAAATTGAGTGTAAAATCACTTCTGTATCTTCAACAGTAACGGAGATATGCGAGTTTGAAATTTTATATAATTCTATCGTAAAAAGTGTATAATTCGATTGTTTTATAATGTTTCAACAATCAAAATCTATATTTGAAATCTCCTCGACAACGAATACAATAGGTAATAAATAGATTGTTTAATTTATTGTTATGAGAGTTTCCATGATAACTAAGCATGAATATTACACATGGATTACATTTTTCCCCATGAGCCAATAGAGAGCGTCGACCTGATTCCATTGAGTGCAAAATCACTTCTGTATCTTCAATAGTAACGGAGATATGCGAGTTTGAAATGTTATATAATTATATTGTAAAATGTGTGAAATTCGATTGTTTTATAATGTTTCAACAATCAAAATCTATATTTCAAATCTCGTCGACAACGACTACAATCGGGCACAAATAGATTGTTTTTATTTTATTGTTATTAGGTTAGGTTAGGTTAGGTTAATTAAAGTTAAGTTAGGTTAGGTCAGGTCAGTTTAGGTTAGGTTAGGTCGACCTGATTAAATTGAGTGTAAAATCACTTCTGTATCTTCAACAGTAACGTAGATATGCGAGTTTGAAATTTTATATAATTCTATCGTAAAAAATGTATAATTCGATTGTTTTATAATGTTTCAACAATCAAAATCTATATTTGAAATCTCCTCGACAACGAATACAATAGGTAATAAATAGATTGTTTAATTTATTGTTATGAGAGTTTCCATGATAACTAAGCATGAATATTACACATGGATTACATTTTTCCCCATGAGCCAATAGAGAGCGTCGAGCTGATTCCATTGAGTGCAAAATCACTTCTTTATCTTCAATAGTAACGGAGATAAGCGAGTTTGAAATGTTATATAATTATATTGTAAAATGTGTGAAATTCGATTGTTTTATAATGTTTCAACAATCAAAATCTATATTTCAAATCTCCTCGACAACGACTACAATCAGGCACAAATAGATTGTTTTTATTTTATTGCTATTTGGTTAGGTTAATTAAAGTTAAGTTAAGTTAGGTTAGGTCAGGTCAGTTTAGGTTAGGTTAGGTCGACCTGATTAAATTGAGTGTAAAATCACTTCTGTATCTTCAACAGTAACGTAGATATGCGAGTTTGAAATTTTATATAATTCTATCGTAAAAAGTGTATAATTCGATTGTTTTATAATGTTTCAACAATCAAAATCTATATTTGAAATCTCCTCGACAACGACTACAATCGGGCACAAATAGATTGTTTTTATTTTATTGTTATTAGGTTAGGTTAGGTTAGGTTAATTAAAGTTAAGTTAGGTTAGGTCAGGTCAGTTTAGGTTAGGTTAGGTCGAACTGATTAAATTGAGTGTAAAATCACTTCTGTATCTTCAAGAGTAACGGAGATATGCGAGTTTGAAATTTTATATAATTCTATCGTAAAAAGTGTATAATTCGATTGTTTTATAATGTTTCAACAATCAAAATCTATATTTGAAATCTCCTCGACAACGAATACAATAGGTAATAAATAGATTGTTTAATTTATTATTATGAGAGTTTCCATGATAACTAAGCATGAATATTACACATGGATTACATTTTTCCCCATGAGCCAATAGAGAGCGTCGAGCTGATTCCATTGAGTGCAAAATCACTTCTGTATCTTCAATAGTAACGGAGATATGCGAGTTTGAAATGTTATATAATTATATTGTAAAATGTGTGAAATTCGATTGTTTTATAATGTTTCAACAATCAAAATCTATATTTCAAATCTCCTCGACAACGACTACAATCGGGCACAAATAGATTGTTTTTATTTTATTGCTATTTGGTTAGGTTAATTAAAGTTAAGTTAAGTTAGGTTAGGTCAGGTCAGTTTAGGTTAGGTTAGGTCGACCTGATTAAATTGAGTGTAAAATCACTTCTGTATCTTCAACAGTAACGGAGATATGCGAGTTTGAAATTTTAAATATTTCTATCGTAAAAAGTGTATAATTCGATTGTTTTATAATGTTTCAACAATCAAAATCTATATTTGAAATCTCCTCGACAACGAATACAATAGGTAATAAATAGATTGTTTAATTTATTGTTATGAGAGTTTCCATGATAACTAAGCATGAATATTACACATGGATTACATTTTTCCCCATGAGCCAATAGAGAGCGTCGAGCTGATTCCATTGAGTGCAAAATCACTGCTTTATCTTCAATAGTAACGGAGATATGCGAGTTTGAAATGTTATATAATTATATTGTAAAATGTGTGAAATTCGATTGTTTTATAATGTTTCAACAATCAAAATCTATATTTCAAATCTCGTCGACAACGACTACAATCGGGCACAAATAGATTGTTTTTATTTTATTGTTATTAGGTTAGGTTAGGTTAGGTTAATTAAAGTTAAGTTAGGTTAGGTCAGGTCAGTTTAGGTTAGGTTAGGTCGAACTGATTAAATTGAGTGTAAAATCACTTCTGTATCTTCAACAGTAACGGAGATATGCGAGTTTGAAATTTTATATAATTCTATCGTAAAAAGTGTATAATTCGATTGTTTTATAATGTTTCAACAATCAAAATCTATATTTGAAATCTCCTCGACAACGAATACAATAGGTAATAAATAGATTGTTTAATTTATTGTTATGAGAGTTTCCATGATAACTAAGCATGAATATTACACATGGATTACATTTTTCCCCATGAGCCAATAGAGAGCGTCGACCTGATTCCATTGAGTGCAAAATCACTTCTGTATCTTCAATAGTAACGGAGATATGCGAGTTTGAAATGTTATATAATTATATTGTAAAATGTGTGAAATTCGATTGTTTTATAATGTTTCAACAATCAAAATCTATATTTCAAATCTCGTCGACAACGACTACAATCGGGCACAAATAGATTGTTTTTATTTTATTGTTATTAGGTTAGGTTAGGTTAGGTTAATTAAAGTTAAGTTAGGTTAGGTCAGGTCAGTTTAGGTTAGGTTAGGTCGAACTGATTAAATTGAGTGTAAAATCACTTCTGTATCTTCAAGAGTAACGGAGATATGCGAGTTTGAAATTTTATATAATTCTATCGTAAAAAATGTATAATTCGATTGTTTTATAATGTTTCAACAATCAAAATCTATATTTGAAATCTCCTCGACAACGAATACAATAGGTAATAAATAGATTGTTTAATTTATTGTTATGAGAGTTTCCATGATAACTAAGCATGAATATTACACATGGATTACATTTTTCCCCATGAGCCAATAGAGAGCGTCGAGCTGATTCCATTGAGTGCAAAATCACTTCTTTATCTTCAATAGTAACGGAGATAAGCGAGTTTGAAATGTTATATAATTATATTGTAAAATGTGTGAAATTCGATTGTTTTATAATGTTTCAACAATCAAAATCTATATTTCAAATCTCCTCGACAACGACTACAATCAGGCACAAATAGATTGTTTTTATTTTATTGCTATTTGGTTAGGTTAATTAAAGTTAAGTTAAGTTAGGTTAGGTCAGGTCAGTTTAGGTTAGGTTAGGTCGACCTGATTAAATTGAGTGTAAAATCACTTCTGTATCTTCAACAGTAACGTAGATATGCGAGTTTGAAATTTTATATAATTCTATCGTAAAAAGTGTATAATTCGATTGTTTTATAATGTTTCAACAATCAAAATCTATATTTGAAATCTCCTCGACAACGAATACAATAGGTAATAAATAGATTGTTTAATTTATTGTTATGAGAGTTTCCATGATAACTAAGCATGAATATTACACATGGATTACATTTTTCCCCATGAGCCAATAGAGAGCGTCGACCTGATTCCATTGAGTGCAAAATCACTTCTGTATCTTCAATAGTAACGGAGATATGCGAGTTTGAAATGTTATATAATTATATTGTAAAATGTGTGAAATTCGATTGTTTTATAATGTTTCAACAATCAAAATCTATATTTCAAATCTCGTCGACAACGACTACAATCGGGCACAAATAGATTGTTTTTATTTTATTGTTATTAGGTTAGGTTAGGTTAGGTTAATTAAAGTTAAGTTAGGTTAGGTCAGGTCAGTTTAGGTTAGGTTAGGTCGAACTGATTAAATTGAGTGTAAAATCACTTCTGTATCTTCAAGAGTAACGGAGATATGCGAGTTTGAAATTTTATATAATTCTATCGTAAAAAGTGTATAATTCGATTGTTTTATAATGTTTCAACAATCAAAATCTATATTTGAAATCTCCTCGACAACGAATACAATAGGTAATAAATAGATTGTTTAATTTATTGTTATGAGAGTTTCCATGATAACTAAGCATGAATATTACACATGGATTACATTTTTCCCCATGAGCCAATAGAGAGCGTCGACCTGATTCCATTGAGTGCAAAATCACTTCTGTATCTTCAATAGTAACGGAGATATGCGAGTTTGAAATGTTATATAATTATATTGTAAAATGTGTGAAATTCGATTGTTTTATAATGTTTCAACAATCAAAATCTATATTTCAAATCTCCTCGACAACGACTACAATCGGGCACAAATAGATTGTTTTTATTTTATTGCTATTTGGTTAGGTTAATTAAAGTTAAGTTAAGTTAGGTTAGGTCAGGTCAGTTTAGGTTAGGTTAGGTCGACCTGATTAAATTGAGTGTAAAATCACTTCTGTATCTTCAACAGTAACGGAGATATGCGAGTTTGAAATTTTAAATAATTCTATCGTAAAAAGTGTATAATTCGATTGTTTTATAATGTTTCAACAATCAAAATCTATATTTGAAATCTCCTCGACAACGAATACAATAGGTAATAAATAGATTGTTTAATTTATTGTTATGAGAGTTTCCATGATAACTAAGCATGAATATTACACATGGATTACATTTTTCCCCATGAGCCAATAGAGAGCGTCGAGCTGATTCCATTGAGTGCAAAATCACTGCTTTATCTTCAATAGTAACGGAGATATGCGAGTTTGAAATGTTATATAATTATATTGTAAAATGTGTGAAATTCGATTGTTTTATAATGTTTCAACAATCAAAATCTATATTTCAAATCTCGTCGACAACGACTACAATCGGGCACAAATAGATTGTTTTTATTTTATTGTTATTAGGTTAGGTTAGGTTAGGTTAATTAAAGTTAAGTTAGGTTAGGTCAGGTCAGTTTAGGTTAGGTTAGGTCGAACTGATTAAATTGAGTGTAAAATCACTTCTGTATCTTCAACAGTAACGGAGATATGCGAGTTTGAAATTTTATATAATTCTATCGTAAAAAGTGTATAATTCGATTGTTTTATAATGTTTCAACAATCAAAATCTATATTTGAAATCTCCTCGACAACGAATACAATAGGTAATAAATAGATTGTTTAATTTATTGTTATGAGAGTTTCCATGATAACTAAGCATGAATATTACACATGGATTACATTTTTCCCCATGATCCAATAGAGAGCGTCGACCTGATTCCATTGAGTGCAAAATCACTTCTGTATCTTCAATAGTAACGGAGATATGCGAGTTTGAAATGTTATATAATTATATTGAAAAATGTGTGAAATTCGATTGTTTTATAATGTTTCAACAATCAAAATCTATATTTCAAATCTCGTCGACAACGACTACAATCGGGCACAAATAGATTGTTTTTATTTTATTGCTATTTGGTTAGGTTAATTAAAGTTAAGTTAAGTTAGGTTAGGTCAGGTCAGTTTAGGTTAGGTTAGGTCGACCTGATTAAATTGAGTGTAAAATCACTTCTGTATCTTCAACAGTAACGGAGATATGCGAGTTTGAAATTTTATATAATTCTATCGTAAAAAGTGTATAATTCGATTGTTTTATAATGTTTCAACAATCAAAATCTATATTTGAAATCTCCTCGACAACGAATACAATAGGTAATAAATAGATTGTTTAATTTATTGTTATGAGAGTTTCCATGATAACTAAGCATGAATATTACACATGGATTACATTTTTCCCCATGAGCCAATAGAAAGCGTCGACCTGATTCCATTGAGTGCAAAATCACTTCTGTATCTTCAATAGTAACGGAGATATGCGAGTTTGAAATGTTATATAATTATATTGTAAAATGTGTGAAATTCGATTGTTTTATAATGTTTCAACAATCAAAATCTATATTTCAAATCTCGTCGACAACGACTACAATCGGGCACAAATAGATTGTTTTTATTTTATTGTTATTAGGTTAGGTTAGGTTAGGTTAATTAAAGTTAAGTTAGGTTAGGTCAGGTCAGTTTAGGTTAGGTTAGGTCGAACTGATTAAATTGAGTGTAAAATCACTTCTGTATCTTCAAGAGTAACGGAGATATGCGAGTTTGAAATTTTATATAATTCTATCGTAAAAAGTGTATAATTCGATTGTTTTATAATGTTTCAACAATCAAAATCTATATTTGAAATCTCCTCGACAACGAATACAATAGGTAATAAATAGATTGTTTAATTTATTATTATGAGAGTTTCCATGATAACTAAGCATGAATATTACACATGGATTACATTTTTCCCCATGAGCCAATAGAGAGCGTCGAGCTGATTCCATTGAGTGCAAAATCACTTCTGTATCTTCAATAGTAACGGAGATATGCGAGTTTGAAATGTTATATAATTATATTGTAAAATGTGTGAAATTCGATTGTTTTATAATGTTTCAACAATCAAAATCTATATTTCAAATCTCCTCGACAACGACTACAATCGGGCACAAATAGATTGTTTTTATTTTATTGCTATTTGGTTAGGTTAATTAAAGTTAAGTTAAGTTAGGTTAGGTCAGGTCAGTTTAGGTTAGGTTAGGTCGACCTGATTAAATTGAGTGTAAAATCACTTCTGTATCTTCAACAGTAACGGAGATATGCGAGTTTGAAATTTTAAATATTTCTATCGTAAAAAGTGTATAATTCGATTGTTTTATAATGTTTCAACAATCAAAATCTATATTTGAAATCTCCTCGACAACGAATACAATAGGTAATAAATAGATTGTTTAATTTATTGTTATGAGAGTTTCCATGATAACTAAGCATGAATATTACACATGGATTACATTTTTCCCCATGAGCCAATAGAGAGCGTCGAGCTGATTCCATTGAGTGCAAAATCACTGCTTTATCTTCAATAGTAACGGAGATATGCGAGTTTGAAATGTTATATAATTATATTGTAAAATGTGTGAAATTCGATTGTTTTATAATGTTTCAACAATCAAAATCTATATTTCAAATCTCGTCGACAACGACTACAATCGGGCACAAATAGATTGTTTTTATTTTATTGTTATTAGGTTAGGTTAGGTTAGGTTAATTAAAGTTAAGTTAGGTTAGGTCAGGTCAGTTTAGGTTAGGTTAGGTCGAACTGATTAAATTGAGTGTAAAATCACTTCTGTATCTTCAACAGTAACGGAGATATGCGAGTTTGAAATTTTATATAATTCTATCGTAAAAAGTGTATAATTCGATTGTTTTATAATGTTTCAACAATCAAAATCTATATTTGAAATCTCCTCGACAACGAATACAATAGGTAATAAATAGATTGTTTAATTTATTGTTATGAGAGTTTCCATGATAACTAAGCATGAATATTACACATGGATTACATTTTTCCCCATGAGCCAATAGAGAGCGTCGACCTGATTCCATTGAGTGCAAAATCACTTCTGTATCTTCAATAGTAACGGAGATATGCGAGTTTGAAATGTTATATAATTATATTGTAAAATGTGTGAAATTCGATTGTTTTATAATGTTTCAACAATCAAAATCTATATTTCAAATCTCGTCGACAACGACTACAATCGGGCACAAATAGATTGTTTTTATTTTATTGTTATTAGGTTAGGTTAGGTTAGGTTAATTAAAGTTAAGTTAGGTTAGGTCAGGTCAGTTTAGGTTAGGTTAGGTCGACCTGATTAAATTGAGTGTAAAATCACTTCTGTATCTTCAACAGTAACGTAGATATGCGAGTTTGAAATTTTATATAATTCTATCGTAAAAAGTGTATAATTCGATTGTTTTATAATGTTTCAACAATCAAAATCTATATTTGAAATCTCCTCGACAACGAATACAATAGGTAATAAATAGATTGTTTAATTTATTGTTATGAGAGTTTCCATGATAACTAAGCATGAATATTACACATGGATTACATTTTTCCCCATGATCCAATAGAGAGCGTCGACCTGATTCCATTGAGTGCAAAATCACTTCTGTATCTTCAATAGTAACGGAGATATGCGAGTTTGAAATGTTATATAATTATATTGTAAAATGTGTGAAATTCGATTGTTTTATAATGTTTCAACAATCAAAATCTATATTTCAAATCTCCTCGACAACGACTACAATCGGGCACAAATAGATTGTTTTTATTTTATTGCTATTTGGTTAGGTTAATTAAAGTTAAGTTAAGTTAGGTTAGGTCAGGTCAGTTTAGGTTAGGTTAGGTCGACCTGATTAAATTGAGTGTAAAATCACTTCTGTATCTTCAACAGTAACGGAGATATGCGAGTTTGAAATTTTAAATATTTCTATCGTAAAAAGTGTATAATTCGATTGTTTTATAATGTTTCAACAATCAAAATCTATATTTGAAATCTCCTCGACAACGAATACAATAGGTAATAAATAGATTGTTTAATTTATTGTTATGAGAGTTTCCATGATAACTAAGCATGAATATTACACATGGATTACATTTTTCCCCATGAGCCAATAGAGAGCGTCGAGCTGATTCCATTGAGTGCAAAATCACTGCTTTATCTTCAATAGTAACGGAGATATGCGAGTTTGAAATGTTATATAATTATATTGTAAAATGTGTGAAATTCGATTGTTTTATAATGTTTCAACAATCAAAATCTATATTTCAAATCTCGTCGACAACGACTACAATCGGGCACAAATAGATTGTTTTTATTTTATTGTTATTAGGTTAGGTTAGGTTAGGTTAATTAAAGTTAAGTTAGGTTAGGTCAGGTCAGTTTAGGTTAGGTTAGGTCGAACTGATTAAATTGAGTGTAAAATCACTTCTGTATCTTCAACAGTAACGGAGATATGCGAGTTTGAAATTTTATATAATTCTATCGTAAAAAGTGTATAATTCGATTGTTTTATAATGTTTCAACAATCAAAATCTATATTTGAAATCTCCTCGACAACGAATACAATAGGTAATAAATAGATTGTTTAATTTATTGTTATGAGAGTTTCCATGATAACTAAGCATGAATATTACACATGGATTACATTTTTCCCCATGAGCCAATAGAGAGCGTCGACCTGATTCCATTGAGTGCAAAATCACTTCTGTATCTTCAATAGTAACGGAGATATGCGAGTTTGAAATGTTATATAATTATATTGTAAAATGTGTGAAATTCGATTGTTTTATAATGTTTCAACAATCAAAATCTATATTTCAAATCTCGTCGACAACGACTACAATCGGGCACAAATAGATTGTTTTTATTTTATTGTTATTAGGTTAGGTTAGGTTAGGTTAATTAAAGTTAAGTTAGGTTAGGTCAGGTCAGTTTAGGTTAGGTTAGGTCGACCTGATTAAATTGAGTGTAAAATCACTTCTGTATCTTCAACAGTAACGTAGATATGCGAGTTTGAAATTTTATATAATTCTATCGTAAAAAGTGTATAATTCGATTGATTTATAATGTTTCAACAATCAAAATCTATATTTGAAATCTCCTCGACAACGAATACAATAGGTAATAAATAGATTGTTTAATTTATTGTTATGAGAGTTTCCATGATAACTAAGCATGAATATTACACATGGATTACATTTTTCCCCATGATCCAATAGAGAGCGTCGACCTGATTCCATTGAGTGCAAAATCACTTCTGTATCTTCAATAGTAACGGAGATATGCGAGTTTGAAATGTTATATAATTATATTGTAAAATGTGTGAAATTCGATTGTTTTATAATGTTTCAACAATCAAAATCTATATTTCAAATCTCGTCGACAACGACTACAATCGGGCACAAATAGATTGTTTTTATTTTATTGTTATTAGGTTAGGTTAGGTTAGGTTAATTAAAGTTAAGTTAGGTTAGGTCAGGTCAGTTTAGGTTAGGTTAGGTCGAACTGATTAAATTGAGTGTAAAATCACTTCTGTATCTTCAAGAGTAACGGAGATATGCGAGTTTGAAATTTTATATAATTCTATCGTAAAAAATGTATAATTCGATTGTTTTATAATGTTTCAACAATCAAAATCTATATTTGAAATCTCCTCGACAACGAATACAATAGGTAATAAATAGATTGTTTAATTTATTGTTATGAGAGTTTCCATGATAACTAAGCATGAATATTACACATGGATTACATTTTTCCCCATGAGCCAATAGAGAGCGTCGAGCTGATTCCATTGAGTGCAAAATCACTTCTTTATCTTCAATAGTAACGGAGATAAGCGAGTTTGAAATGTTATATAATTATATTGTAAAATGTGTGAAATTCGATTGTTTTATAATGTTTCAACAATCAAAATCTATATTTCAAATCTCCTCGACAACGACTACAATCAGGCACAAATAGATTGTTTTTATTTTATTGCTATTTGGTTAGGTTAATTAAAGTTAAGTTAAGTTAGGTTAGGTCAGGTCAGTTTAGGTTAGGTTAGGTCGACCTGATTAAATTGAGTGTAAAATCACTTCTGTATCTTCAACAGTAACGTAGATATGCGAGTTTGAAATTTTATATAATTCTATCGTAAAAAGTGTATAATTCGATTGTTTTATAATGTTTCAACAATCAAAATCTATATTTGAAATCTCCTCGACAACGAATACAATAGGTAATAAATAGATTGTTTAATTTATTGTTATGAGAGTTTCCATGATAACTAAGCATGAATATTACACATGGATTACATTTTTCCCCATGAGCCAATAGAGAGCGTCGACCTGATTCCATTGAGTGCAAAATCACTTCTGTATCTTCAATAGTAACGGAGATATGCGAGTTTGAAATGTTATATAATTATATTGTAAAATGTGTGAAGTTCGATTGTTTTATAATGTTTCAACAATCAAAATCTATATTTCAAATCTCGTCGACAACGACTACAATCGGGCACAAATAGATTGTTTTTATTTTATTGTTATTAGGTTAGGTTAGGTTAGGTTAATTAAAGTTAAGTTAGGTTAGGTCAGGTCAGTTTAGGTTAGGTTAGGTCGAACTGATTAAATTGAGTGTAAAATCACTTCTGTATCTTCAAGAGTAACGGAGATATGCGAGTTTGAAATTTTATATAATTCTATCGTAAAAAGTGTATAATTCGATTGTTTTATAATGTTTCAACAATCAAAATCTATATTTGAAATCTCCTCGACAACGAATACAATAGGTAATAAATAGATTGTTTAATTTATTATTATGAGAGTTTCCATGATAACTAAGCATGAATATTACACATGGATTACATTTTTCCCCATGAGCCAATAGAGAGCGTCGAGCTGATTCCATTGAGTGCAAAATCACTTCTGTATCTTCAATAGTAACGGAGATATGCGAGTTTGAAATGTTATATAATTATATTGTAAAATGTGTGAAATTCGATTGTTTTATAATGTTTCAACAATCAAAATCTATATTTCAAATCTCCTCGACAACGACTACAATCGGGCACAAATAGATTGTTTTTATTTTATTGCTATTTGGTTAGGTTAATTAAAGTTAAGTTAAGTTAGGTTAGGTCAGGTCAGTTTAGGTTAGGTTAGGTCGACCTGATTAAATTGAGTGTAAAATCACTTCTGTATCTTCAACAGTAACGGAGATATGCGAGTTTGAAATTTTAAATAATTCTATCGTAAAAAGTGTATAATTCGATTGTTTTATAATGTTTCAACAATCAAAATCTATATTTGAAATCTCCTCGACAACGAATACAATAGGTAATAAATAGATTGTTTAATTTATTGTTATGAGAGTTTCCATGATAACTAAGCATGAATATTACACATGGATTACATTTTTCCCCATGAGCCAATAGAGAGCGTCGAGCTGATTCCATTGAGTGCAAAATCACGGCTTTATCTTCAATAGTAACGGAGATATGCGAGTTTGAAATGTTATATAATTATATTGTAAAATGTGTGAAATTCGATTGTTTTATAATGTTTCAACAATCAAAATCTATATTTCAAATCTCGTCGACAACGACTACAATCGGGCACAAATAGATTGTTTTTATTTTATTGTTATTAGGTTAGGTTAGGTTAGGTTAATTAAAGTTAAGTTAGGTTAGGTCAGGTCAGTTTAGGTTAGGTTAGGTCGAACTGATTAAATTGAGTGTAAAATCACTTCTGTATCTTCAACAGTAACGGAGATATGCGAGTTTGAAATTTTATATAATTCTATCGTAAAAAGTGTATAATTCGATTGTTTTATAATGTTTCAACAATCAAAATCTATATTTGAAATCTCCTCGACAACGAATACAATAGGTAATAAATAGATTGTTTAATTTATTGTTATGAGAGTTTCCATGATAACTAAGCATGAATATTACACATGGATTACATTTTTCCCCATGAGCCAATAGAGAGCGTCGACCTGATTCCATTGAGTGCAAAATCACTTCTGTATCTTCAATAGTAACGGAGATATGCGAGTTTGAAATGTTATATAATTATATTGTAAAATGTGTGAAATTCGATTGTTTTATAATGTTTCAACAATCAAAATCTATATTTCAAATCTCGTCGACAACGACTACAATCGGGCACAAATAGATTGTTTTTATTTTATTGTTATTAGGTTAGGTTAGGTTAGGTTAATTAAAGTTAAGTTAGGTTAGGTCAGGTCAGTTTAGGTTAGGTTAGGTCGAACTGATTAAATTGAGTGTAAAATCACTTCTGTATCTTCAAGAGTAACGGAGATATGCGAGTTTGAAATTTTATATAATTCTATCGTAAAAAGTGTATAATTCGATTGTTTTATAATGTTTCAACAATCAAAATCTATATTTGAAATCTCCTCGACAACGAATACAATAGGTAATAAATAGATTGTTTAATTTATTATTATGAGAGTTTCCATGATAACTAAGCATGCATATTACACATGGATTACATTTTTCCCCATGAGCCAATAGAGAGCGTCGAGCTGATTCCATTGAGTGCAAAATCACTGCTTTATCTTCAATAGTAACGGAGATATGCGAGTTTGAAATGTTATATAATTATATTGTAAAATGTGTGAAATTCGATTGTTTTATAATGTTTCAACAATCAAAATCTATATTTCAAATCTCGTCGACAACGACTACAATCGGGCACAAATAGATTGTTTTTATTTTATTGTTATTAGGTTAGGTTAGGTTAGGTTAATTAAAGTTAAGTTAGGTCAGGTCAGGTCAGTTTAGGTTAGGTTAGGTCGAACTGATTAAATTGAGTGTAAAATCACTTCTGTATCTTCAACAGTAACGGAGATATGCGAGTTTGAAATTTTATATAATTCTATCGTAAAAAGTGTATAATTCGATTGTTTTATAATGTTTCAACAATCAAAATCTCTATTTGAAATCTCCTCGACAACGAATACAATAGGTAATAAATAGATTGTTTAATTTATTGTTAGGATTTTTTCCATGGTATCTAAGCATGAATATTACACATGGATTACATTTTTCCCCATGAGCCAATAGAGAGCGTCGACCTGATTCCATTGAGTGCAAAATCACTTCTGTATCTTCAATAGTAACGGAGATATGCGAGTTTGAAATGTTATATAATTATATTGTAAAATGTGTGAAATTCGATTGTTTTATAATGTTTCAACAATCAAAATCTATATTTCAAATCTCGTCGACAACGACTACAATCGGGCACAAATAGATTGTTTTTATTTTATTGTTATTAGGTTAGGTTAGGTTAGGTTAATTAAAGTTAAGTTAGGTTAGGTCAGGTCAGTTTAGGTTAGGTTAGGTCGAACTGATTAAATTGAGTGTAAAATCACTTCTGTATCTTCAAGAGTAACGGAGATATGCGAGTTTGAAATTTTATATAATTCTATCGTAAAAAGTGTATAATTCGATTGTTTTATAATGTTTCAACAATCAAAATCTATATTTGAAATCTCCTCGACAACGAATACAATAGGTAATAAATAGATTGTTTAATTTATTGTTATGAGAGTTTCCATGATAACTAAGCATGAATATTACACATGGATTACATTTTTCCCCATGAGCCAATAGAGAGCGTCGAGCTGATTCCATTGAGTGCAAAATCACTTCTATATCTTCAATAGTAACGGAGATAAGCGAGTTTGAAATGTTATATAATTATATTGTAAAATGTGTGAAATTCGATTGTTTTATAATGTTTCAACAATCAAAATCTATATTTCAAATCTCCTCGACAACGACTACAATCAGGCACAAATAGATTGTTTTTATTTTATTGCTATTTGGTTAGGTTAATTAAAGTTAAGTTAAGTTAGGTTAGGTCAGGTCAGTTTAGGTTAGGTTAGGTCGACCTGATTAAATTGAGTGTAAAATCACTTCTGTATCTTCAACAGTAACGTAGATATGCGAGTTTGAAATTTTATATAATTCTATCGTAAAAAGTGTATAATTCGATTGTTTTATAATGTTTCAACAATCAAAATCTATATTTGAAATCTCCTCGACAACGAATACAATAGGTAATAAATAGATTGTTTAATTTATTGTTATGAGAGTTTCCATGATAACTAAGCATGAATATTACACATGGATTACATTTTTCCCCATGATCCAATAGAGAGCGTCGACCTGATTCCATTGAGTGCAAAATCACTTCTGTATCTTCAATAGTAACGGAGATATGCGAGTTTGAAATGTTATATAATTATATTGTAAAATGTGTGAAATTCGATTGTTTTATAATGTTTCAACAATCAAAATCTATATTTCAAATCTCCTCGACAACGACTACAATCGGGCACAAATAGATTGTTTTTATTTTATTGCTATTTGGTTAGGTTAATTAAAGTTAAGTTAAGTTAGGTTAGGTCAGGTCAGTTTAGGTTAGGTTAGGTCGACCTGATTAAATTGAGTGTAAAATCACTTCTGTATCTTCAACAGTAACGGAGATATGCGAGTTTGAAATTTTATATAATTCTATCGTAAAAAGTGTATAATTTGATTGTTTTATAATGTTTCAACAATCAAAATCTATATTTGAAATCTCCTCGACAACGAATACAATAGGTAATAAATAGATTGTTTAATTTATTATTATGAGAGTTTCCATGATAACTAAGCATGAATATTACACATGGATTACATTTTTCCCCATGATCCAATAGAGAGCGTCGACCTGATTCCATTGAGTGCAAAATCACTTCTGTATCTTCAATAGTAACGGAGATATGCGAGTTTGAAATGTTATATAATTATATTGTAAAATGTGTGAAATTCGATTGTTTTATAATGTTTCAACAATCAAAATCTATATTTCAAATCTCGTCGACAACGACTACAATCGGGCACAAATAGATTGTTTTTATTTTATTGTTATTAGGTTAGGTTAGGTTAGGTTAATTAAAGTTAAGTTAGGTTAGGTCAGGTCAGTTTAGGTTAGGTTAGGTCGAACTGATTAAATTGAGTGTAAAATCACTTCTGTATCTTCAACAGTAACGGAGATATGCGAGTTTGAAATTTTATATAATTCTATCGTAAAAAGTGTATAATTCGATTGTTTTATAATGTTTCAACAATCAAAATCTATATTTGAAATCTCCTCGACAACGAATACAATAGGTAATAAATAGATTGTTTAATTTATTGTTATGAGAGTTTCCATGATAACTAAGCATGAATATTACACATGGATTACATTTTTCCCCATGAGCCAATAGAGAGCGTCGAGCTGATTCCATTGAGTGCAAAATCACTTCTTTATCTTCAATAGTAACGGAGATAAGCGAGTTTGAAATGTTATATAATTATATTGTAAAATGTGTGAAATTCGATTGTTTTATAATGTTTCAACAATCAAAATCTATATTTCAAATCTCCTCGACAACGACTACAATCAGGCACAAATAGATTGTTTTTATTTTATTGCTATTTGGTTAGGTTAATTAAAGTTAAGTTAAGTTAGGTTAGGTCAGGTCAGTTTAGGTTAGGTTAGGTCGACCTGATTAAATTGAGTGTAAAATCACTTCTGTATCTTCAACAGTAACGTAGATATGCGAGTTTGAAATTTTATATAATTCTATCGTAAAAAGTGTATAATTCGATTGTTTTATAATGTTTCAACAATCAAAATCTATATTTGAAATCTCCTCGACAACGAATACAATAGGTAATAAATAGATTGTTTAATTTATTGTTATGAGAGTTTCCATGATAACTAAGCATGAATATTACACATGGATTACATTTTTCCCCATGATCCAATAGAGAGCGTCGACCTGATTCCATTGAGTGCAAAATCACTTCTGTATCTTCAATAGTAACGGAGATATGCGAGTTTGAAATGTTATATAATTATATTGTAAAATGTGTGAAATTCGATTGTTTTATAATGTTTCAACAATCAAAATCTATATTTCAAATCTCCTCGACAACGACTACAATCGGGCACAAATAGATTGTTTTTATTTTATTGCTATTTGGTTAGGTTAATTAAAGTTAAGTTAAGTTAGGTTAGGTCAGGTCAGTTTAGGTTAGGTTAGGTCGACCTGATTAAATTGAGTGTAAAATCACTTCTGTATCTTCAACAGTAACGGAGATATGCGAGTTTGAAATTTTATATAATTCTATCGTAAAAAGTGTATAATTTGATTGTTTTATAATGTTTCAACAATCAAAATCTATATTTGAAATCTCCTCGACAACGAATACAATAGGTAATAAATAGATTGTTTAATTTATTATTATGAGAGTTTCCATGATAACTAAGCATGAATATTACACATGGATTACATTTTTCCCCATGATCCAATAGAGAGCGTCGACCTGATTCCATTGAGTGCAAAATCACTTCTGTATCTTCAATAGTAACGGAGATATGCGAGTTTGAAATGTTATATAATTATATTGTAAAATGTGTGAAATTCGATTGTTTTATAATGTTTCAACAATCAAAATCTATATTTCAAATCTCGTCGACAACGACTACAATCGGGCACAAATAGATTGTTTTTATTTTATTGTTATTAGGTTAGGTTAGGTTAGGTTAATTAAAGTTAAGTTAGGTTAGGTCAGGTCAGTTTAGGTTAGGTTAGGTCGAACTGATTAAATTGAGTGTAAAATCACTTCTGTATCTTCAACAGTAACGGAGATATGCGAGTTTGAAATTTTATATAATTCTATCGTAAAAAGTGTATAATTCGATTGTTTTATAATGTTTCAACAATCAAAATCTATATTTGAAATCTCCTCGACAACGAATACAATAGGTAATAAATAGATTGTTTAATTTATTGTTATGAGAGTTTCCATGATAACTAAGCATGAATATTACACATGGATTACATTTTTCCCCATGAGCCAATAGAGAGCGTCGAGCTGATTCCATTGAGTGCAAAATCACTTCTTTATCTTCAATAGTAACGGAGATAAGCGAGTTTGAAATGTTATATAATTATATTGTAAAATGTGTGAAATTCGATTGTTTTATAATGTTTCAACAATCAAAATCTATATTTCAAATCTCCTCGACAACGACTACAATCAGGCACAAATAGATTGTTTTTATTTTATTGCTATTTGGTTAGGTTAATTAAAGTTAAGTTAAGTTAGGTTAGGTCAGGTCAGTTTAGGTTAGGTTAGGTCGACCTGATTAAATTGAGTGTAAAATCACTTCTGTATCTTCAACAGTAACGTAGATATGCGAGTTTGAAATTTTATATAATTCTATCGTAAGAAGTGTATAATTCGATTGTTTTATAATGTTTCAACAATCAAAATCTATATTTGAAATCTCCTCGACAACGAATACAATAGGTAATAAATAGATTGTTTAATTTATTGTTATGAGAGTTTCCATGATAACTAAGCATGAATATTACACATGGATTACATTTTTCCCCATGCGCCAATAGAGAGCGTCGAGCTGATTCCATTGAGTGCAAAATCACTGCTTTATCTTCAATAGTAACGGAGATATGCGAGTTTGAAATGTTATATAATTATATTGTAAAATGTGTGAAATTCGATTGTTTTATAATGTTTCAACAATCAAAATCTATATTTCAAATCTCGTCGACAACGACTACAATCGGGCACAAATAGATTGTTTTTATTTTATTGCTATTTGGTTAGGTTAATTAAAGTTAAGTTAAGTTAGGTTAGGTCAGGTCAGTTTAGGTTAGGTTAGGTCGACCTGATTAAATTGAGTGTAAAATCACTTCTGTATCTTCAACAGTAACGGAGATATGCGAGTTTGAAATTTTAAATAATTCTATCGTAAAAAGTGTATAATTCGATTGTTTTATAATGTTTCAACAATCAAAATCTATATTTGAAATCTCCTCGACAACGAATACAATAGGTAATAAATAGATTGTTTAATTTATTGTTATGAGAGTTTCCATGATAACTAAGCATGAATATTACACATGGATTACATTTTTCCCCATGAGCCAATAGAGAGCGTCGAGCTGATTCCATTGAGTGCAAAATCACTGCTTTATCTTCAATAGTAACGGAGATATGCGAGTTTGAAATGTTATATAATTATATTGTAAAATGTGTGAAATTCGATTGTTTTATAATGTTTCAACAATCAAAATCTATATTTCAAATCTCGTCGACAACGACTACAATCGGGCACAAATAGATTGTTTTTATTTTATTGTTATTAGGTTAGGTTAGGTTAGGTTAATTAAAGTTAAGTTAGGTTAGGTCAGGTCAGTTTAGGTTAGGTTAGGTCGAACTGATTAAATTGAGTGTAAAATCACTTCTGTATCTTCAACAGTAACGGAGATATGCGAGTTTGAAATTTTATATAATTCTATCGTAAAAAGTGTATAATTCGATTGTTTTATAATGTTTCAACAATCAAAATCTATATTTGAAATCTCCTCGACAACGAATACAATAGGTAATAAATAGATTGTTTAATTTATTGTTATGAGAGTTTCCATGATAACTAAGCATGAATATTACACATGGATTACATTTTTCCCCATGAGCCAATAGAGAGCGTCGACCTGATTCCATTGAGTGCAAAATCACTTCTGTATCTTCAATAGTAACGGAGATATGCGAGTTTGAAATGTTATATAATTATATTGTAAAATGTGTGAAATTCGATTGTTTTATAATGTTTCAACAATCAAAATCTATATTTCAAATCTCGTCGACAACGACTACAATCGGGCACAAATAGATTGTTTTTATTTTATTGTTATTAGGTTAGGTTAGGTTAGGTTAATTAAAGTTAAGTTAGGTTAGGTCAGGTCAGTTTAGGTTAGGTTAGGTCGAACTGATTAAATTGAGTGTAAAATCACTTCTGTATCTTCAACAGTAACGGAGATATGCGAGTTTGAAATTTTATATAATTCTATCGTAAAAAGTGTATAATTCGATTGTTTTATAATGTTTCAACAATCAAAATCTCTATTTGAAATCTCCTCGACAACGAATACAATAGGTAATAAATAGATTGTTTAATTTATTGTTAGGATTTTTTCCATGGTATCTAAGCATGAATATTACACATGGATTACATTTTTCCCCATGAGCCAATAGAGAGCGTCGACCTGATTCCATTGAGTGCAAAATCACTTCTGTATCTTCAATAGTAACGGAGATATGCGAGTTTGAAATGTTATATAATTATATTGTAAAATGTGTGAAATTCGATTGTTTTATAATGTTTCAACAATCAAAATCTATATTTCAAATCTCGTCGACAACGACTACAATCGGGCACAAATAGATTGTTTTTATTTTATTGTTATTAGGTTAGGTTAGGTTAGGTTAATTAAAGTTAAGTTAGGTTAGGTCAGGTCAGTTTAGGTTAGGTTAGGTCGAACTGATTAAATTGAGTGTAAAATCACTTCTGTATCTTCAAGAGTAACGGAGATATGCGAGTTTGAAATTTTATATAATTCTATCGTAAAAAGTGTATAATTCGATTGTTTTATAATGTTTCAACAATCAAAATCTATATTTGAAATCTCCTCGACAACGAATACAATAGGTAATAAATAGATTGTTTAATTTATTGTTATGAGAGTTTCCATGATAACTAAGCATGAATATTACACATGGATTACATTTTTCCCCATGAGCCAATAGAGAGCGTCGAGCTGATTCCATTGAGTGCAAAATCACTTCTATATCTTCAATAGTAACGGAGATAAGCGAGTTTGAAATGTTATATAATTATATTGTAAAATGTGTGAAATTCGATTGTTTTATAATGTTTCAACAATCAAAATCTATATTTCAAATCTCCTCGACAACGACTACAATCAGGCACAAATAGATTGTTTTTATTTTATTGCTATTTGGTTAGGTTAATTAAAGTTAAGTTAAGTTAGGTTAGGTCAGGTCAGTTTAGGTTAGGTTAGGTCGACCTGATTAAATTGAGTGTAAAATCACTTCTGTATCTTCAACAGTAACGTAGATATGCGAGTTTGAAATTTTATATAATTCTATCGTAAAAAGTGTATAATTCGATTGTTTTATAATGTTTCAACAATCAAAATCTATATTTGAAATCTCCTCGACAACGAATACAATAGGTAATAAATAGATTGTTTAATTTATTGTTATGAGAGTTTCCATGATAACTAAGCATGAATATTACACATGGATTACATTTTTCCCCATGATCCAATAGAGAGCGTCGACCTGATTCCATTGAGTGCAAAATCACTTCTGTATCTTCAATAGTAACGGAGATATGCGAGTTTGAAATGTTATATAATTATATTGTAAAATGTGTGAAATTCGATTGTTTTATAATGTTTCAACAATCAAAATCTATATTTCAAATCTCCTCGACAACGACTACAATCGGGCACAAATAGATTGTTTTTATTTTATTGCTATTTGGTTAGGTTAATTAAAGTTAAGTTAAGTTAGGTTAGGTCAGGTCAGTTTAGGTTAGGTTAGGTCGACCTGATTAAATTGAGTGTAAAATCACTTCTGTATCTTCAACAGTAACGGAGATATGCGAGTTTGAAATTTTATATAATTCTATCGTAAAAAGTGTATAATTTGATTGTTTTATAATGTTTCAACAATCAAAATCTATATTTGAAATCTCCTCGACAACGAATACAATAGGTAATAAATAGATTGTTTAATTTATTATTATGAGAGTTTCCATGATAACTAAGCATGAATATTACACATGGATTACATTTTTCCCCATGATCCAATAGAGAGCGTCGACCTGATTCCATTGAGTGCAAAATCACTTCTGTATCTTCAATAGTAACGGAGATATGCGAGTTTGAAATGTTATATAATTATATTGTAAAATGTGTGAAATTCGATTGTTTTATAATGTTTCAACAATCAAAATCTATATTTCAAATCTCGTCGACAACGACTACAATCGGGCACAAATAGATTGTTTTTATTTTATTGTTATTAGGTTAGGTTAGGTTAGGTTAATTAAAGTTAAGTTAGGTTAGGTCAGGTCAGTTTAGGTTAGGTTAGGTCGAACTGATTAAATTGAGTGTAAAATCACTTCTGTATCTTCAACAGTAACGGAGATATGCGAGTTTGAAATTTTATATAATTCTATCGTAAAAAGTGTATAATTCGATTGTTTTATAATGTTTCAACAATCAAAATCTATATTTGAAATCTCCTCGACAACGAATACAATAGGTAATAAATAGATTGTTTAATTTATTGTTATGAGAGTTTCCATGATAACTAAGCATGAATATTACACATGGATTACATTTTTCCCCATGAGCCAATAGAGAGCGTCGACCTGATTCCATTGAGTGCAAAATCACTTCTGTATCTTCAATAGTAACGGAGATATGCGAGTTTGAAATGTTATATAATTATATTGTAAAATGTGTGAAATTCGATTGTTTTATAATGTTTCAACAATCAAAATCTATATTTCAAATCTCGTCGACAACGACTACAATCGGGCACAAATAGATTGTTTTTTTTTTATTGTTATTAGGTTAGGTTAGGTTAGGTTAATTAAAGTTAAGTTAGGTTAGGTCAGGTCAGTTTAGGTTAGGTTAGGTCGAACTGATTAAATTGAGTGTAAAATCACTTCTGTATCTTCAAGAGTAACGGAGATATGCGAGTTTGAAATTTTATATAATTCTATCGTAAAAAATGTATAATTCGATTGTTTTATAATGTTTCAACAATCAAAATCTATATTTGAAATCTCCTCGACAACGAATACAATAGGTAATAAATAGATTGTTTAATTTATTGTTATGAGAGTTTCCATGATAACTAAGCATGAATATTACACATGGATTACATTTTTCCCCATGAGCCAATAGAGAGCGTCGAGCTGATTCCATTGAGTGCAAAATCACTTCTTTATCTTCAATAGTAACGGAGATAAGCGAGTTTGAAATGTTATATAATTATATTGTAAAATGTGTGAAATTCGATTGTTTTATAATGTTTCAACAATCAAAATCTATATTTCAAATCTCCTCGACAACGACTACAATCAGGCACAAATAGATTGTTTTTATTTTATTGCTATTTGGTTAGGTTAATTAAAGTTAAGTTAAGTTAGGTTAGGTCAGGTCAGTTTAGGTTAGGTTAGGTCGACCTGATTAAATTGAGTGTAAAATCACTTCTGTATCTTCAACAGTAACGGAGATATGCGAGTTTGAAATGTTATATAATTATATTGTAAAATGTGTGAAATTCGATTGTTTTATAATGTTTCAACAATCAAAATCTATATTTCAAATCTCGTCGACAACGACTACAATCGGGCACAAATAGATTGTTTTTATTTTATTGTTATTAGGTTAGGTTAGGTTAGGTTAATTAAAGTTAAGTTAGGTTAGGTCAGGTCAGTTTAGGTTAGGTTAGGTCGAACTGATTAAATTGAGTGTAAAATCACTTCTGTATCTTCAACAGTAACGGAGATATGCGAGTTTGAAATTTTATATAATTCTATCGTAAAAAGTGTATAATTCGATTGTTTTATAATGTTTCAACAATCAAAATCTATATTTGAAATCTCCTCGACAACGAATACAATAGGTAATAAATAGATTGTTTAATTTATTGTTATGAAAGTTTCCATGATAACTAAGCATGAATATTACACATGGATTACATTTTTCCCCATGATCCAATAGAGAGCGTCGACCTGATTCCATTGAGTGCAAAATCACTTCTGTATCTTCAATAGTAACGGAGATATGCGAGTTTGAAATGTTATATAATTATATTGTAAAATGTGTGAAATTCGATTGTTTTATAATGTTTCAACAATCAAAATCTATATTTCAAATCTCGTCGACAACGACTACAATCGGGCACAAATAGATTGTTTTTATTTTATTGTTATTAGGTTAGGTTAGGTTAGGTTAATTAAAGTTAAGTTAGGTTAGGTCAGGTCAGTTTAGGTTAGGTTAGGTCGACCTGATTAAATTGAGTGTAAAATCACTTCTGTATCTTCAACAGTAACGGAGATATGCGAGTTTGAAATTTTATATAATTCTATCGTAAAAAGTGTATAATTTGATTGTTTTATAATGTTTCAACAATCAAAATCTATATTTGAAATCTCCTCGACAACGAATACAATAGGTAATAAATAGATTGTTTAATTTATTATTATGAGAGTTTCCATGATAACTAAGCATGAATATTACACATGGATTACATTTTTCCCCATGATCCAATAGAGAGCGTCGACCTGATTCCATTGAGTGCAAAATCACTTCTGTATCTTCAATAGTAACGGAGATATGCGAGTTTGAAATGTTATATAATTATATTGTAAAATGTGTGAAATTCGATTGTTTTATAATGTTTCAACAATCAAAATCTATATTTCAAATCTCGTCGACAACGACTACAATCGGGCACAAATAGATTGTTTTTATTTTATTGTTATTAGGTTAGGTTAGGTTAGGTTAATTAAAGTTAAGTTAGGTTAGGTCAGGTCAGTTTAGGTTAGGTTAGGTCGAACTGATTAAATTGAGTGTAAAATCACTTCTGTATCTTCAACAGTAACGGAGATATGCGAGTTTGAAATTTTATATAATTCTATCGTAAAAAGTGTATAATTCGATTGTTTTATAATGTTTCAACAATCAAAATCTATATTTGAAATCTCCTCGACAACGAATACAATAGGTAATAAATAGATTGTTTAATTTATTGTTATGAGAGTTTCCATGATAACTAAGCATGAATATTACACATGGATTACATTTTTCCCCATGAGCCAATAGAGAGCGTCGAGCTGATTCCATTGAGTGCAAAATCACTTCTTTATCTTCAATAGTAACGGAGATAAGCGAGTTTGAAATGTTATATAATTATATTGTAAAATGTGTGAAATTCGATTGTTTTATAATGTTTCAACAATCAAAATCTATATTTCAAATCTCCTCGACAACGACTACAATCAGGCACAAATAGATTGTTTTTATTTTATTGCTATTTGGTTAGGTTAATTAAAGTTAAGTTAAGTTAGGTTAGGTCAGGTCAGTTTAGGTTAGGTTAGGTCGACCTGATTAAATTGAGTGTAAAATCACTTCTGTATCTTCAACAGTAACGTAGATATGCGAGTTTGAAATTTTATATAATTCTATCGTAAAAAGTGTATAATTCGATTGTTTTATAATGTTTCAACAATCAAAATCTATATTTGAAATCTCCTCGACAACGAATACAATAGGTAATAAATAGATTGTTTAATTTATTGTTATGAGAGTTTCCATGATAACTAAGCATGAATATTACACATGGATTACATTTTTCCCCATGATCCAATAGAGAGCGTCGACCTGATTCCATTGAGTGCAAAATCACTTCTGTATCTTCAATAGTAACGGAGATATGCGAGTTTGAAATGTTATATAATTATATTGTAAAATGTGTGAAATTCGATTGTTTTATAATGTTTCAACAATCAAAATCTATATTTCAAATCTCCTCGACAACGACTACAATCGGGCACAAATAGATTGTTTTTATTTTATTGCTATTTGGTTAGGTTAATTAAAGTTAAGTTAAGTTAGGTTAGGTCAGGTCAGTTTAGGTTAGGTTAGGTCGACCTGATTAAATTGAGTGTAAAATCACTTCTGTATCTTCAACAGTAACGGAGATATGCGAGTTTGAAATTTTATATAATTCTATCGTAAAAAGTGTATAATTTGATTGTTTTATAATGTTTCAACAATCAAAATCTATATTTGAAATCTCCTCGACAACGAATACAATAGGTAATAAATAGATTGTTTAATTTATTATTATGAGAGTTTCCATGATAACTAAGCATGAATATTACACATGGATTACATTTTTCCCCATGATCCAATAGAGAGCGACGACCTGATTCCATTGAGTGCAAAATCACTTCTGTATCTTCAATAGTAACGGAGATATGCGAGTTTGAAATGTTATATAATTATATTGTAAAATGTGTGAAATTCGATTGTTTTATAATGTTTCAACAATCAAAATCTATATTTCAAATCTCGTCGACAACGACTACAATCGGGCACAAATAGATTGTTTTTATTTTATTGTTATTAGGTTAGGTTAGGTTAGGTTAATTAAAGTTAAGTTAGGTTAGGTCAGGTCAGTTTAGGTTAGGTTAGGTCGAACTGATTAAATTGAGTGTAAAATCACTTCTGTATCTTCAACAGTAACGGAGATATGCGAGTTTGAAATTTTATATAATTCTATCGTAAAAAGTGTATAATTCGATTGTTTTATAATGTTTCAACAATCAAAATCTATATTTGAAATCTCCTCGACAACGAATACAATAGGTAATAAATAGATTGTTTAATTTATTGTTATGAGAGTTTCCATGATAACTAAGCATGAATATTACACATGGATTACATTTTTCCCCATGAGCCAATAGAGAGCGTCGAGCTGATTCCATTGAGTGCAAAATCACTTCTTTATCTTCAATAGTAACGGAGATAAGCGAGTTTGAAATGTTATATAATTATATTGTAAAATGTGTGAAATTCGATTGTTTTATAATGTTTCAACAATCAAAATCTATATTTCAAATCTCCTCGACAACGACTACAATCAGGCACAAATAGATTGTTTTTATTTTATTGCTATTTGGTTAGGTTAATTAAAGTTAAGTTAAGTTAGGTTAGGTCAGGTCAGTTTAGGTTAGGTTAGGTCGACCTGATTAAATTGAGTGTAAAATCACTTCTGTATCTTCAACAGTAACGTAGATATGCGAGTTTGAAATTTTATATAATTCTATCGTAAGAAGTGTATAATTCGATTGTTTTATAATGTTTCAACAATCAAAATCTATATTTGAAATCTCCTCGACAACGAATACAATAGGTAATAAATAGATTGTTTAATTTATTGTTATGAGAGTTTCCATGATAACTAAGCATGAATATTACACATGGATTACATTTTTCCCCATGCGCCAATAGAGAGCGTCGAGCTGATTCCATTGAGTGCAAAATCACTGCTTTATCTTCAATAGTAACGGAGATATGCGAGTTTGAAATGTTATATAATTATATTGTAAAATGTGTGAAATTCGATTGTTTTATAATGTTTCAACAATCAAAATCTATATTTCAAATCTCGTCGACAACGACTACAATCGGGCACAAATAGATTGTTTTTATTTTATTGCTATTTGGTTAGGTTAATTAAAGTTAAGTTAAGTTAGGTTAGGTCAGGTCAGTTTAGGTTAGGTTAGGTCGACCTGATTAAATTGAGTGTAAAATCACTTCTGTATCTTCAACAGTAACGGAGATATGCGAGTTTGAAATTTTAAATAATTCTATCGTAAAAAGTGTATAATTCGATTGTTTTATAATGTTTCAACAATCAAAATCTATATTTGAAATCTCCTCGACAACGAATACAATAGGTAATAAATAGATTGTTTAATTTATTGTTATGAGAGTTTCCATGATAACTAAGCATGAATATTACACATGGATTACATTTTTCCCCATGAGCCAATAGAGAGCGTCGAGCTGATTCCATTGAGTGCAAAATCACTGCTTTATCTTCAATAGTAACGGAGATATGCGAGTTTGAAATGTTATATAATTATATTGTAAAATGTGTGAAATTCGATTGTTTTATAATGTTTCAACAATCAAAATCTATATTTCAAATCTCGTCGACAACGACTACAATCGGGCACAAATAGATTGTTTTTATTTTATTGTTATTAGGTTAGGTTAGGTTAGGTTAATTAAAGTTAAGTTAGGTTAGGTCAGGTCAGTTTAGGTTAGGTTAGGTCGAACTGATTAAATTGAGTGTAAAATCACTTCTGTATCTTCAACAGTAACGGAGATATGCGAGTTTGAAATTTTATATAATTCTATCGTAAAAAGTGTATAATTCGATTGTTTTATAATGTTTCAACAATCAAAATCTATATTTGAAATCTCCTCGACAACGAATACAATAGGTAATAAATAGATTGTTTAATTTATTGTTATGAGAGTTTCCATGATAACTAAGCATGAATATTACACATGGATTACATTTTTCCCCATGAGCCAATAGAGAGCGTCGACCTGATTCCATTGAGTGCAAAATCACTTCTGTATCTTCAATAGTAACGGAGATATGCGAGTTTGAAATGTTATATAATTATATTGTAAAATGTGTGAAATTCGATTGTTTTATAATGTTTCAACAATCAAAATCTATATTTCAAATCTCGTCGACAACGACTACAATCGGGCACAAATAGATTGTTTTTATTTTATTGTTATTAGGTTAGGTTAGGTTAGGTTAATTAAAGTTAAGTTAGGTTAGGTCAGGTCAGTTTAGGTTAGGTTAGGTCGAACTGATTAAATTGAGTGTAAAATCACTTCTGTATCTTCAACAGTAACGGAGATATGCGAGTTTGAAATTTTATATAATTCTATCGTAAAAAGTGTATAATTCGATTGTTTTATAATGTTTCAACAATCAAAATCTCTATTTGAAATCTCCTCGACAACGAATACAATAGGTAATAAATAGATTGTTTAATTTATTGTTAGGATTTTTTCCATGGTATCTAAGCATGAATATTACACATGGATTACATTTTTCCCCATGAGCCAATAGAGAGCGTCGACCTGATTCCATTGAGTGCAAAATCACTTCTGTATCTTCAATAGTAACGGAGATATGCGAGTTTGAAATGTTATATAATTATATTGTAAAATGTGTGAAATTCGATTGTTTTATAATGTTTCAACAATCAAAATCTATATTTCAAATCTCGTCGACAACGACTACAATCGGGCACAAATAGATTGTTTTTATTTTATTGTTATTAGGTTAGGTTAGGTTAGGTTAATTAAAGTTAAGTTAGGTTAGGTCAGGTCAGTTTAGGTTAGGTTAGGTCGAACTGATTAAATTGAGTGTAAAATCACTTCTGTATCTTCAAGAGTAACGGAGATATGCGAGTTTGAAATTTTATATAATTCTATCGTAAAAAGTGTATAATTCGATTGTTTTATAATGTTTCAACAATCAAAATCTATATTTGAAATCTCCTCGACAACGAATACAATAGGTAATAAATAGATTGTTTAATTTATTGTTATGAGAGTTTCCATGATAACTAAGCATGAATATTACACATGGATTACATTTTTCCCCATGAGCCAATAGAGAGCGTCGAGCTGATTCCATTGAGTGCAAAATCACTTCTATATCTTCAATAGTAACGGAGATAAGCGAGTTTGAAATGTTATATAATTATATTGTAAAATGTGTGAAATTCGATTGTTTTATAATGTTTCAACAATCAAAATCTATATTTCAAATCTCCTCGACAACGACTACAATCAGGCACAAATAGATTGTTTTTATTTTATTGCTATTTGGTTAGGTTAATTAAAGTTAAGTTAAGTTAGGTTAGGTCAGGTCAGTTTAGGTTAGGTTAGGTCGACCTGATTAAATTGAGTGTAAAATCACTTCTGTATCTTCAACAGTAACGTAGATATGCGAGTTTGAAATTTTATATAATTCTATCGTAAAAAGTGTATAATTCGATTGTTTTATAATGTTTCAACAATCAAAATCTATATTTGAAATCTCCTCGACAACGAATACAATAGGTAATAAATAGATTGTTTAATTTATTGTTATGAGAGTTTCCATGATAACTAAGCATGAATATTACACATGGATTACATTTTTCCCCATGATCCAATAGAGAGCGTCGACCTGATTCCATTGAGTGCAAAATCACTTCTGTATCTTCAATAGTAACGGAGATATGCGAGTTTGAAATGTTATATAATTATATTGTAAAATGTGTGAAATTCGATTGTTTTATAATGTTTCAACAATCAAAATCTATATTTCAAATCTCCTCGACAACGACTACAATCGGGCACAAATAGATTGTTTTTATTTTATTGCTATTTGGTTAGGTTAATTAAAGTTAAGTTAAGTTAGGTTAGGTCAGGTCAGTTTAGGTTAGGTTAGGTCGACCTGATTAAATTGAGTGTAAAATCACTTCTGTATCTTCAACAGTAACGGAGATATGCGAGTTTGAAATTTTATATAATTCTATCGTAAAAAGTGTATAATTTGATTGTTTTATAATGTTTCAACAATCAAAATCTATATTTGAAATCTCCTCGACAACGAATACAATAGGTAATAAATAGATTGTTTAATTTATTATTATGAGAGTTTCCATGATAACTAAGCATGAATATTACACATGGATTACATTTTTCCCCATGATCCAATAGAGAGCGTCGACCTGATTCCATTGAGTGCAAAATCACTTCTGTATCTTCAATAGTAACGGAGATATGCGAGTTTGAAATGTTATATAATTATATTGTAAAATGTGTGAAATTCGATTGTTTTATAATGTTTCAACAATCAAAATCTATATTTCAAATCTCGTCGACAACGACTACAATCGGGCACAAATAGATTGTTTTTATTTTATTGTTATTAGGTTAGGTTAGGTTAGGTTAATTAAAGTTAAGTTAGGTTAGGTCAGGTCAGTTTAGGTTAGGTTAGGTCGAACTGATTAAATTGAGTGTAAAATCACTTCTGTATCTTCAACAGTAACGGAGATATGCGAGTTTGAAATTTTATATAATTCTATCGTAAAAAGTGTATAATTCGATTGTTTTATAATGTTTCAACAATCAAAATCTATATTTGAAATCTCCTCGACAACGAATACAATAGGTAATAAATAGATTGTTTAATTTATTGTTATGAGAGTTTCCATGATAACTAAGCATGAATATTACACATGGATTACATTTTTCCCCATGAGCCAATAGAGAGCGTCGACCTGATTCCATTGAGTGCAAAATCACTTCTGTATCTTCAATAGTAACGGAGATATGCGAGTTTGAAATGTTATATAATTATATTGTAAAATGTGTGAAATTCGATTGTTTTATAATGTTTCAACAATCAAAATCTATATTTCAAATCTCGTCGACAACGACTACAATCGGGCACAAATAGATTGTTTTTTTTTTATTGTTATTAGGTTAGGTTAGGTTAGGTTAATTAAAGTTAAGTTAGGTTAGGTCAGGTCAGTTTAGGTTAGGTTAGGTCGAACTGATTAAATTGAGTGTAAAATCACTTCTGTATCTTCAAGAGTAACGGAGATATGCGAGTTTGAAATTTTATATAATTCTATCGTAAAAAATGTATAATTCGATTGTTTTATAATGTTTCAACAATCAAAATCTATATTTGAAATCTCCTCGACAACGAATACAATAGGTAATAAATAGATTGTTTAATTTATTGTTATGAGAGTTTCCATGATAACTAAGCATGAATATTACACATGGATTACATTTTTCCCCATGAGCCAATAGAGAGCGTCGAGCTGATTCCATTGAGTGCAAAATCACTTCTTTATCTTCAATAGTAACGGAGATAAGCGAGTTTGAAATGTTATATAATTATATTGTAAAATGTGTGAAATTCGATTGTTTTATAATGTTTCAACAATCAAAATCTATATTTCAAATCTCCTCGACAACGACTACAATCAGGCACAAATAGATTGTTTTTATTTTATTGCTATTTGGTTAGGTTAATTAAAGTTAAGTTAAGTTAGGTTAGGTCAGGTCAGTTTAGGTTAGGTTAGGTCGACCTGATTAAATTGAGTGTAAAATCACTTCTGTATCTTCAACAGTAACGGAGATATGCGAGTTTGAAATGTTATATAATTATATTGTAAAATGTGTGAAATTCGATTGTTTTATAATGTTTCAACAATCAAAATCTATATTTCAAATCTCGTCGACAACGACTACAATCGGGCACAAATAGATTGTTTTTATTTTATTGTTATTAGGTTAGGTTAGGTTAGGTTAATTAAAGTTAAGTTAGGTTAGGTCAGGTCAGTTTAGGTTAGGTTAGGTCGAACTGATTAAATTGAGTGTAAAATCACTTCTGTATCTTCAACAGTAACGGAGATATGCGAGTTTGAAATTTTATATAATTCTATCGTAAAAAGTGTATAATTCGATTGTTTTATAATGTTTCAACAATCAAAATCTATATTTGAAATCTCCTCGACAACGAATACAATAGGTAATAAATAGATTGTTTAATTTATTATTATGAGAGTTTCCATGATAACTAAGCATGAATATTACACATGGATTACATTTTTCCCCATGAGCCAATAGAGAGCGTCGACCTGATTCCATTGAGTGCAAAATCACTTCTGTATCTTCAATAGTAACGGAGATATGCGAGTTTGAAATGTTATATAATTATATTGTAAAATGTGTGAAATTCGATTGTTTTATAATGTTTCAACAATCAAAATCTATATTTCAAATCTCCTCGACAACGACTACAATCGGGCAAAAATAGATTGTTTTTATTTTATTGCTACTTGGTTAGGTTAATTAAAGTTAAGTTAAGTTAGGTTAGGTCAGGTCAGTTTAGGTTAGGTTAGGTCGACCTGATTAAATTGAGTGTAAAATCACTTCTGTATCTTCAACAGTAACGGAGATATGCGAGTTTGAAATTTTAAATAATTCTATCGTAAAAAGTGTATAATTCGATTGTTTTATAATGTTTCAACAATCAAAATCTATATTTGAAATCTCCTCGACAACGAATACAATAGGTAATAAATAGATTGTTTAATTTATTGTTATGAGAGTTTCCATGATAACTAAGCATGAATATTACACATGGATTACATTTTTCCCCATGAGCCAATAGAGAGCGTCGAGCTGATTCCATTGAGTGCAAAATCACTGCTTTATCTTCAATAGTAACGGAGATATGCGAGTTTGAAATGTTATATAATTATATTGTAAAATGTGTGAAATTCGATTGTTTTATAATGTTTCAACAATCAAAATCTATATTTCAAATCTCGTCGACAACGACTACAATCGGGCACAAATAGATTGTTTTTATTTTATTGTTATTAGGTTAGGTTAGGTTAGGTTAATTAAAGTTAAGTTAGGTTAGGTCAGGTCAGTTTAGGTTAGGTTAGGTCGAACTGATTAAATTGAGTGTAAAATCACTTCTGTATCTTCAACAGTAACGGAGATATGCGAGTTTGAAATTTTATATAATTCTATCGTAAAAAGTGTATAATTCGATTGTTTTATAATGTTTCAACAATCAAAATCTATATTTGAAATCTCCTCGACAACGAATACAATAGGTAATAAATAGATTGTTTAATTTATTGTTATGAGAGTTTCCATGATAACTAAGCATGAATATTACACATGGATTACATTTTTCCCCATGAGCCAATAGAGAGCGTCGAGCTGATTCCATTGAGTGCAAAATCACTGCTTTATCTTCAATAGTAACGGAGATATGCGAGTTTGAAATGTTATATAATTATATTGTAAAATGTGTGAAATTCGATTGTTTTATAATGTTTCAACAATCAAAATCTATATTTCAAATCTCGTCGACAACGACTACAATCGGGCACAAATAGATTGCTTTTATTTTATTGTTTTTAGGTTAGGTTAGGTTAGGTTAATTAAAGTTAAGTTAGGTTAGGTCAGGTCAGTTTAGGTTAGGTTAGGTCGAACTGATTAAATTGAGTGTAAAATCACTTCTGTATCTTCAACAGTAACGGAGATATGCGAGTTTGAAATTTTATATAATTCTATCGTAAAAAGTGTATAATTCGATTGTTTTATAATGTTTCAACAATCAAAATCTATATTTGAAATCTCCTCGACAACGAATACAATAGGTAATAAATAGATTGTTTAATTTATTGTTATGAGAGTTTCCATGATAACTAAGCATGAATATTACACATGGATTACATTTTTCCCCATGAGCCAATAGAGAGCGTCGAGCTGATTCCATTGAGTGCAAAATCACTTCTTTATCTTCAATAGTAACGGAGATAAGCGAGTTTGAAATGTTATATAATTATATTGTAAAATGTGTGAAATTCGATTGTTTTATAATGTTTCAACAATCAAAATCTATATTTCAAATCTCCTCGACAACGACTACAATCAGGCACAAATAGATTGTTTTTATTTTATTGCTATTTGGTTAGGTTAATTAAAGTTAAGTTAAGTTAGGTTAGGACAGGTCAGTTTAGGTTAGGTTAGGTCGACCTGATTAAATTGAGTGTAAAATCACTTCTGTATCTTCAACAGTAACGTAGATATGCGAGTTTGAAATTTTATATAATTCTATCGTAAAAAGTGTATAATTCGATTGTTTTATAATGTTTCAACAATCAAAATCTATATTTGAAATCTCCTCGACAACGAATACAATAGGTAATAAATAGATTGTTTAATTTATTGTTATGAGAGTTTCCATGATAACTAAGCATGAATATTACACATGGATTACATTTTTCCCCATGATCCAATAGAGAGCGTCGACCTGATTCCATTGAGTGCAAAATCACTTCTGTATCTTCAATAGTAACGGAGATATGCGAGTTTGAAATGTTATATAATTATATTGTAAAATGTGTGAAATTCGATTGTTTTATAATGTTTCAACAATCAAAATCTATATTTCAAATCTCCTCGACAACGACTACAATCGGGCACAAATAGATTGTTTTTATTTTATTGCTATTTGGTTAGGTTAATTAAAGTTAAGTTAAGTTAGGTTAGGTCAGGTCAGTTTAGGTTAGGTTAGGTCGACCTGATTAAATTGAGTGTAAAATCACTTCTGTATCTTCAACAGTAACGGAGATATGCGAGTTTGAAATTTTAAATAATTCTATCGTAAAAAGTGTATAATTCGATTGTTTTATAATGTTTCAACAATCAAAATCTATATTTGAAATCTCCTCGAAAACGAATACAATAGGTAATAAATAGATTGTTTAATTTATTGTTATGAGAGTTTCCATGATAACTAAGCATGAATATTACACATGGATTACATTTTTCCCCATGAGCCAATAGAGAGCGTCGAGCTGATTCCATTGAGTGCAAAATCACTGCTTTATCTTCAATAGTAACGGAGATATGCGAGTTTGAAATGTTATATAATTATATTGTAAAATGTGTGAAATTCGATTGTTTTATAATGTTTCAACAATCAAAATCTATATTTCAAATCTCGTCGACAACGACTACAATCGGGCACAAATAGATTGTTTTTATTTTATTGTTATTAGGTTAGGTTAGGTTAGGTTAATTAAAGTTAAGTTAGGTTAGGTCAGGTCAGTTTAGGTTAGGTTAGGTCGAACTGATTGAATTGAGTGTAAAATCACTTCTGTATCTTCAAGAGTAACGGAGATATGCGAGTTTGAAATTTTATATAATTCTATCGTAAAAAGTGTATAATTCGATTGTTTTATAATGTTTCAACAATCAAAATCTATATTTGAAATCTCCTCGACAACGAATACAATAGGTAATAAATAGATTGTTTAATTTATTGTTATGAGAGTTTCCATGATAACTAAGCATGAATATTACACATGGATTACATTTTTCCCCATGAGCCAATAGAGAGCGTCGAGCTGATTCCATTGAGTGCAAAATCACTTCTATATCTTCAATAGTAACGGAGATATGCGAGTTTGAAATGTTATATAATTATATTGTAAAATGTGTGAAATTCGATTGTTTTATAATGTTTCAACAATCAAAATCTATATTTCAAATCTCCTCGACAACGACTACAATCGGGCACAAATAGATTGTTTTTATTTTATTGCTATTTGGTTAGGTTAATTAAAGTTAAGTTAAGTTAGGTTAGGTCAGGTCAGTTTAGGTTAGGTTAGGTCGACCTGATTAAATTGAGTGTAAAATCACTTCTGTATCTTCAACAGTAACGGAGATATGCGAGTTTGAAATTTTATATAATTCTATCGTAAAAAGTGTATAATTTGATTGTTTTATAATGTTTCAACAATCAAAATCTATATTTGAAATCTCCTCGACAACGAATACAATAGGTAATAAATAGATTGTTTAATTTATTATTATGAGAGTTTCCATGATAACTAAGCATGAATATTACACATGGATTACATTTTTCCCCATGATCCAATAGAGAGCGTCGACCTGATTCCATTGAGTGCAAAATCACTTCTGTATCTTCAATAGTAACGGAGATATGCGAGTTTGAAATGTTATATAATTATATTGTAAAATGTGTGAAATTCGATTGTTTTATAATGTTTCAACAATCAAAATCTATATTTCAAATCTCGTCGACAACGACTACAATCGGGCACAAATAGATTGTTTTTATTTTATTGTTATTAGGTTAGGTTAGGTTAGGTTAATTAAAGTTAAGTTAGGTTAGGTCAGGTCAGTTTAGGTTAGGTTAGGTCGAACTGATTAAATTGAGTGTAAAATCACTTCTGTATCTTCAACAGTAACGGAGATATGCGAGTTTGAAATTTTATATAATTCTATCGTAAAAAGTGTATAATTCGATTGTTTTATAATGTTTCAACAATCAAAATCTATATTTGAAATCTCCTCGACAACGAATACAATAGGTAATAAATAGATTGTTTAATTTATTGTTATGAGAGTTTCCATGATAACTAAGCATGAATATTACACATGGATTACATTTTTCCCCATGAGCCAATAGAGAGCGTCGACCTGATTCCATTGAGTGCAAAATCACTTCTGTATCTTCAATAGTAACGGAGATATGCGAGTTTGAAATGTTATATAATTATATTGTAAAATGTGTGAAATTCGATTGTTTTATAATGTTTCAACAATCAAAATCTATATTTCAAATCTCGTCGACAACGACTACAATCGGGCACAAATAGATTGTTTTTTTTTTATTGTTATTAGGTTAGGTTAGGTTAGGTTAATTAAAGTTAAGTTAGGTTAGGTCAGGTCAGTTTAGGTTAGGTTAGGTCGAACTGATTAAATTGAGTGTAAAATCACTTCTGTATCTTCAAGAGTAACGGAGATATGCGAGTTTGAAATTTTATATAATTCTATCGTAAAAAATGTATAATTCGATTGTTTTATAATGTTTCAACAATCAAAATCTATATTTGAAATCTCCTCGACAACGAATACAATAGGTAATAAATAGATTGTTTAATTTATTGTTATGAGAGTTTCCATGATAACTAAGCATGAATATTACACATGGATTACATTTTTCCCCATGAGCCAATAGAGAGCGTCGAGCTGATTCCATTGAGTGCAAAATCACTGCTTTATCTTCAATAGTAACGGAGATATGCGAGTTTGAAATGTTATATAATTATATTGTAAAATGTGTGAAATTCGATTGTTTTATAATGTTTCAACAATCAAAATCTATATTTCAAATCTCGTCGACAACGACTACAATCGGGCACAAATAGATTGTTTTTATTTTATTGTTATTAGGTTAGGTTAGGTTAGGTTAATTAAAGTTAAGTTAGGTTAGGTCAGGTCAGTTTAGGTTAGGTTAGGTCGAACTGATTGAATTGAGTGTAAAATCACTTCTGTATCTTCAAGAGTAACGGAGATATGCGAGTTTGAAATTTTATATAATTCTATCGTAAAAAGTGTATAATTCGATTGTTTTATAATGTTTCAACAATCAAAATCTATATTTGAAATCTCCTCGACAACGAATACAATAGGTAATAAATAGATTGTTTAATTTATTGTTATGAGAGTTTCCATGATAACTAAGCATGAATATTACACATGGATTACATTTTTCCCCATGAGCCAATAGAGAGCGTCGAGCTGATTCCATTGAGTGCAAAATCACTTCTATATCTTCAATAGTAACGGAGATATGCGAGTTTGAAATGTTATATAATTATATTGTAAAATGTGTGAAATTCGATTGTTTTATAATGTTTCAACAATCAAAATCTATATTTCAAATCTCCTCGACAACGACTACAATCGGGCACAAATAGATTGTTTTTATTTTATTGCTATTTGGTTAGGTTAATTAAAGTTAAGTTAAGTTAGGTTAGGTCAGGTCAGTTTAGGTTAGGTTAGGTCGACCTGATTAAATTGAGTGTAAAATCACTTCTGTATCTTCAACAGTAACGGAGATATGCGAGTTTGAAATTTTATATAATTCTATCGTAAAAAGTGTATAATTTGATTGTTTTATAATGTTTCAACAATCAAAATCTATATTTGAAATCTCCTCGACAACGAATACAATAGGTAATAAATAGATTGTTTAATTTATTATTATGAGAGTTTCCATGATAACTAAGCATGAATATTACACATGGATTACATTTTTCCCCATGATCCAATAGAGAGCGTCGACCTGATTCCATTGAGTGCAAAATCACTTCTGTATCTTCAATAGTAACGGAGATATGCGAGTTTGAAATGTTATATAATTATATTGTAAAATGTGTGAAATTCGATTGTTTTATAATGTTTCAACAATCAAAATCTATATTTCAAATCTCGTCGACAACGACTACAATCGGGCACAAATAGATTGTTTTTATTTTATTGTTATTAGGTTAGGTTAGGTTAGGTTAATTAAAGTTAAGTTAGGTTAGGTCAGGTCAGTTTAGGTTAGGTTAGGTCGAACTGATTAAATTGAGTGTAAAATCACTTCTGTATCTTCAACAGTAACGGAGATATGCGAGTTTGAAATTTTATATAATTCTATCGTAAAAAGTGTATAATTCGATTGTTTTATAATGTTTCAACAATCAAAATCTATATTTGAAATCTCCTCGACAACGAATACAATAGGTAATAAATAGATTGTTTAATTTATTGTTATGAGAGTTTCCATGATAACTAAGCATGAATATTACACATGGATTACATTTTTCCCCATGAGCCAATAGAGAGCGTCGACCTGATTCCATTGAGTGCAAAATCACTTCTGTATCTTCAATAGTAACGGAGATATGCGAGTTTGAAATGTTATATAATTATATTGTAAAATGTGTGAAATTCGATTGTTTTATAATGTTTCAACAATCAAAATCTATATTTCAAATCTCGTCGACAACGACTACAATCGGGCACAAATAGATTGTTTTTTTTTTATTGTTATTAGGTTAGGTTAGGTTAGGTTAATTAAAGTTAAGTTAGGTTAGGTCAGGTCAGTTTAGGTTAGGTTAGGTCGAACTGATTAAATTGAGTGTAAAATCACTTCTGTATCTTCAAGAGTAACGGAGATATGCGAGTTTGAAATTTTATATAATTCTATCGTAAAAAATGTATAATTCGATTGTTTTATAATGTTTCAACAATCAAAATCTATATTTGAAATCTCCTCGACAACGAATACAATAGGTAATAAATAGATTGTTTAATTTATTGTTATGAGAGTTTCCATGATAACTAAGCATGAATATTACACATGGATTACATTTTTCCCCATGAGCCAATAGAGAGCGTCGAGCTGATTCCATTGAGTGCAAAATCACTTCTTTATCTTCAATAGTAACGGAGATAAGCGAGTTTGAAATGTTATATAATTATATTGTAAAATGTGTGAAATTCGATTGTTTTATAATGTTTCAACAATCAAAATCTATATTTCAAATCTCCTCGACAACGACTACAATCAGGCACAAATAGATTGTTTTTATTTTATTGCTATTTGGTTAGGTTAATTAAAGTTAAGTTAAGTTAGGTTAGGTCAGGTCAGTTTAGGTTAGGTTAGGTCGACCTGATTAAATTGAGTGTAAAATCACTTCTGTATCTTCAACAGTAACGGAGATATGCGAGTTTGAAATGTTATATAATTATATTGTAAAATGTGTGAAATTCGATTGTTTTATAATGTTTCAACAATCAAAATCTATATTTCAAATCTCGTCGACAACGACTACAATCGGGCACAAATAGATTGTTTTTATTTTATTGTTATTAGGTTAGGTTAGGTTAGGTTAATTAAAGTTAAGTTAGGTTAGGTCAGGTCAGTTTAGGTTAGGTTAGGTCGAACTGATTAAATTGAGTGTAAAATCACTTCTGTATCTTCAACAGTAACGGAGATATGCGAGTTTGAAATTTTATATAATTCTATCGTAAAAAGTGTATAATTCGATTGTTTTATAATGTTTCAACAATCAAAATCTATATTTGAAATCTCCTCGACAACGAATACAATAGGTAATAAATAGATTGTTTAATTTATTGTTATGAGAGTTTCCATGATAACTAAGCATGAATATTACACATGGATTACATTTTTCCCCATGATCCAATAGAGAGCGTCGACCTGATTCCATTGAGTGCAAAATCACTTCTGTATCTTCAATAGTAACGGAGATATGCGAGTTTGAAATGTTATATAATTATATTGTAAAATGTGTGAAATTCGATTGTTTTATAATGTTTCAACAATCAAAATCTATATTTCAAATCTCCTCGACAACGACTACAATCGGGCACAAATAGATTGTTTTTATTTTATTGCTATTTGGTTAGGTTAATTAAAGTTAAGTTAAGTTAGGTTAGGTCAGGTCAGTTTAGGTTAGGTTAGGTCGACCTGATTAAATTGAGTGTAAAATCACTTCTGTATCTTCAACAGTAACGGAGATATGCGAGTTTGAAATTTTATATAATTCTATCGTAAAAAGTGTATAATTTGATTGTTTTATAATGTTTCAACAATCAAAATCTATATTTGAAATCTCCTCGACAACGAATACAATAGGTAATAAATAGATTGTTTAATTTATTATTATGAGAGTTTCCATGATAACTAAGCATGAATATTACACATGGATTACATTTTTCCCCATGATCCAATAGAGAGCGTCGACCTGATTCCATTGAGTGCAAAATCACTTCTGTATCTTCAATAGTAACGGAGATATGCGAGTTTGAAATGTTATATAATTATATTGTAAAATGTGTGAAATTCGATTGTTTTATAATGTTTCAACAATCAAAATCTATATTTCAAATCTCGTCGACAACGACTACAATCGGGCACAAATAGATTGTTTTTATTTTATTGTTATTAGGTTAGGTTAGGTTAGGTTAATTAAAGTTAAGTTAGGTTAGGTCAGGTCAGTTTAGGTTAGGTTAGGTCGAACTGATTAAATTGAGTGTAAAATCACTTCTGTATCTTCAACAGTAACGGAGATATGCGAGTTTGAAATTTTATATAATTCTATCGTAAAAAGTGTATAATTCGATTGTTTTATAATGTTTCAACAATCAAAATCTATATTTGAAATCTCCTCGACAACGAATACAATAGGTAATAAATAGATTGTTTAATTTATTGTTATGAGAGTTTCCATGATAACTAAGCATGAATATTACACATGGATTACATTTTTCCCCATGAGCCAATAGAGAGCGTCGACCTGATTCCATTGAGTGCAAAATCACTTCTGTATCTTCAATAGTAACGGAGATATGCGAGTTTGAAATGTTATATAATTATATTGTAAAATGTGTGAAATTCGATTGTTTTATAATGTTTCAACAATCAAAATCTATATTTCAAATCTCGTCGACAACGACTACAATCGGGCACAAATAGATTGTTTTTTTTTTATTGTTATTAGGTTAGGTTAGGTTAGGTTAATTAAAGTTAAGTTAGGTTAGGTCAGGTCAGTTTAGGTTAGGTTAGGTCGAACTGATTAAATTGAGTGTAAAATCACTTCTGTATCTTCAAGAGTAACGGAGATATGCGAGTTTGAAATTTTATATAATTCTATCGTAAAAAATGTATAATTCGATTGTTTTATAATGTTTCAACAATCAAAATCTATATTTGAAATCTCCTCGACAACGAATACAATAGGTAATAAATAGATTGTTTAATTTATTGTTATGAGAGTTTCCATGATAACTAAGCATGAATATTACACATGGATTACATTTTTCCCCATGAGCCAATAGAGAGCGTCGAGCTGATTCCATTGAGTGCAAAATCACTGCTTTATCTTCAATAGTAACGGAGATATGCGAGTTTGAAATGTTATATAATTATATTGTAAAATGTGTGAAATTCGATTGTTTTATAATGTTTCAACAATCAAAATCTATATTTCAAATCTCGTCGACAACGACTACAATCGGGCACAAATAGATTGTTTTTATTTTATTGTTATTAGGTTAGGTTAGGTTAGGTTAATTAAAGTTAAGTTAGGTTAGGTCAGGTCAGTTTAGGTTAGGTTAGGTCGAACTGATTGAATTGAGTGTAAAATCACTTCTGTATCTTCAAGAGTAACGGAGATATGCGAGTTTGAAATTTTATATAATTCTATCGTAAAAAGTGTATAATTCGATTGTTTTATAATGTTTCAACAATCAAAATCTATATTTGAAATCTCCTCGACAACGAATACAATAGGTAATAAATAGATTGTTTAATTTATTGTTATGAGAGTTTCCATGATAACTAAGCATGAATATTACACATGGATTACATTTTTCCCCATGAGCCAATAGAGAGCGTCGAGCTGATTCCATTGAGTGCAAAATCACTTCTATATCTTCAATAGTAACGGAGATATGCGAGTTTGAAATGTTATATAATTATATTGTAAAATGTGTGAAATTCGATTGTTTTATAATGTTTCAACAATCAAAATCTATATTTCAAATCTCCTCGACAACGACTACAATCGGGCACAAATAGATTGTTTTTATTTTATTGCTATTTGGTTAGGTTAATTAAAGTTAAGTTAAGTTAGGTTAGGTCAGGTCAGTTTAGGTTAGGTTAGGTCGACCTGATTAAATTGAGTGTAAAATCACTTCTGTATCTTCAACAGTAACGGAGATATGCGAGTTTGAAATTTTATATAATTCTATCGTAAAAAGTGTATAATTTGATTGTTTTATAATGTTTCAACAATCAAAATCTATATTTGAAATCTCCTCGACAACGAATACAATAGGTAATAAATAGATTGTTTAATTTATTATTATGAGAGTTTCCATGATAACTAAGCATGAATATTACACATGGATTACATTTTTCCCCATGATCCAATAGAGAGCGTCGACCTGATTCCATTGAGTGCAAAATCACTTCTGTATCTTCAATAGTAACGGAGATATGCGAGTTTGAAATGTTATATAATTATATTGTAAAATGTGTGAAATTCGATTGTTTTATAATGTTTCAACAATCAAAATCTATATTTCAAATCTCGTCGACAACGACTACAATCGGGCACAAATAGATTGTTTTTATTTTATTGTTATTAGGTTAGGTTAGGTTAGGTTAATTAAAGTTAAGTTAGGTTAGGTCAGGTCAGTTTAGGTTAGGTTAGGTCGAACTGATTAAATTGAGTGTAAAATCACTTCTGTATCTTCAACAGTAACGGAGATATGCGAGTTTGAAATTTTATATAATTCTATCGTAAAAAGTGTATAATTCGATTGTTTTATAATGTTTCAACAATCAAAATCTATATTTGAAATCTCCTCGACAACGAATACAATAGGTAATAAATAGATTGTTTAATTTATTGTTATGAGAGTTTCCATGATAACTAAGCATGAATATTACACATGGATTACATTTTTCCCCATGAGCCAATAGAGAGCGTCGACCTGATTCCATTGAGTGCAAAATCACTTCTGTATCTTCAATAGTAACGGAGATATGCGAGTTTGAAATGTTATATAATTATATTGTAAAATGTGTGAAATTCGATTGTTTTATAATGTTTCAACAATCAAAATCTATATTTCAAATCTCGTCGACAACGACTACAATCGGGCACAAATAGATTGTTTTTTTTTTATTGTTATTAGGTTAGGTTAGGTTAGGTTAATTAAAGTTAAGTTAGGTTAGGTCAGGTCAGTTTAGGTTAGGTTAGGTCGAACTGATTAAATTGAGTGTAAAATCACTTCTGTATCTTCAAGAGTAACGGAGATATGCGAGTTTGAAATTTTATATAATTCTATCGTAAAAAATGTATAATTCGATTGTTTTATAATGTTTCAACAATCAAAATCTATATTTGAAATCTCCTCGACAACGAATACAATAGGTAATAAATAGATTGTTTAATTTATTGTTATGAGAGTTTCCATGATAACTAAGCATGAATATTACACATGGATTACATTTTTCCCCATGAGCCAATAGAGAGCGTCGAGCTGATTCCATTGAGTGCAAAATCACTTCTTTATCTTCAATAGTAACGGAGATAAGCGAGTTTGAAATGTTATATAATTATATTGTAAAATGTGTGAAATTCGATTGTTTTATAATGTTTCAACAATCAAAATCTATATTTCAAATCTCCTCGACAACGACTACAATCAGGCACAAATAGATTGTTTTTATTTTATTGCTATTTGGTTAGGTTAATTAAAGTTAAGTTAAGTTAGGTTAGGTCAGGTCAGTTTAGGTTAGGTTAGGTCGACCTGATTAAATTGAGTGTAAAATCACTTCTGTATCTTCAACAGTAACGGAGATATGCGAGTTTGAAATGTTATATAATTATATTGTAAAATGTGTGAAATTCGATTGTTTTATAATGTTTCAACAATCAAAATCTATATTTCAAATCTCGTCGACAACGACTACAATCGGGCACAAATAGATTGTTTTTATTTTATTGTTATTAGGTTAGGTTAGGTTAGGTTAATTAAAGTTAAGTTAGGTTAGGTCAGGTCAGTTTAGGTTAGGTTAGGTCGAACTGATTAAATTGAGTGTAAAATCACTTCTGTATCTTCAACAGTAACGGAGATATGCGAGTTTGAAATTTTATATAATTCTATCGTAAAAAGTGTATAATTCGATTGTTTTATAATGTTTCAACAATCAAAATCTATATTTGAAATCTCCTCGACAACGAATACAATAGGTAATAAATAGATTGTTTAATTTATTGTTATGAGAGTTTCCATGATAACTAAGCATGAATATTACACATGGATTACATTTTTCCCCATGATCCAATAGAGAGCGTCGACCTGATTCCATTGAGTGCAAAATCACTTCTGTATCTTCAATAGTAACGGAGATATGCGAGTTTGAAATGTTATATAATTATATTGTAAAATGTGTGAAATTCGATTGTTTTATAATGTTTCAACAATCAAAATCTATATTTCAAATCTCCTCGACAACGACTACAATCGGGCACAAATAGATTGTTTTTATTTTATTGCTATTTGGTTAGGTTAATTAAAGTTAAGTTAAGTTAGGTTAGGTCAGGTCAGTTTAGGTTAGGTTAGGTCGACCTGATTAAATTGAGTGTAAAATCACTTCTGTATCTTCAACAGTAACGGAGATATGCGAGTTTGAAATTTTATATAATTCTATCGTAAAAAGTGTATAATTTGATTGTTTTATAATGTTTCAACAATCAAAATCTATATTTGAAATCTCCTCGACAACGAATACAATAGGTAATAAATAGATTGTTTAATTTATTATTATGAGAGTTTCCATGATAACTAAGCATGAATATTACACATGGATTACATTTTTCCCCATGATCCAATAGAGAGCGTCGACCTGATTCCATTGAGTGCAAAATCACTTCTGTATCTTCAATAGTAACGGAGATATGCGAGTTTGAAATGTTATATAATTATATTGTAAAATGTGTGAAATTCGATTGTTTTATAATGTTTCAACAATCAAAATCTATATTTCAAATCTCGTCGACAACGACTACAATCGGGCACAAATAGATTGTTTTTATTTTATTGTTATTAGGTTAGGTTAGGTTAGGTTAATTAAAGTTAAGTTAGGTTAGGTCAGGTCAGTTTAGGTTAGGTTAGGTCGAACTGATTAAATTGAGTGTAAAATCACTTCTGTATCTTCAACAGTAACGGAGATATGCGAGTTTGAAATTTTATATAATTCTATCGTAAAAAGTGTATAATTCGATTGTTTTATAATGTTTCAACAATCAAAATCTATATTTGAAATCTCCTCGACAACGAATACAATAGGTAATAAATAGATTGTTTAATTTATTGTTATGAGAGTTTCCATGATAACTAAGCATGAATATTACACATGGATTACATTTTTCCCCATGAGCCAATAGAGAGCGTCGACCTGATTCCATTGAGTGCAAAATCACTTCTGTATCTTCAATAGTAACGGAGATATGCGAGTTTGAAATGTTATATAATTATATTGTAAAATGTGTGAAATTCGATTGTTTTATAATGTTTCAACAATCAAAATCTATATTTCAAATCTCGTCGACAACGACTACAATCGGGCACAAATAGATTGTTTTTTTTTATTGTTATTAGGTTAGGTTAGGTTAGGTTAATTAAAGTTAAGTTAGGTTAGGTCAGGTCAGTTTAGGTTAGGTTAGGTCGAACTGATTAAATTGAGTGTAAAATCACTTCTGTATCTTCAAGAGTAACGGAGATATGCGAGTTTGAAATTTTATATAATTCTATCGTAAAAAATGTATAATTCGATTGTTTTATAATGTTTCAACAATCAAAATCTATATTTGAAATCTCCTCGACAACGAATACAATAGGTAATAAATAGATTGTTTAATTTATTGTTATGAGAGTTTCCATGATAACTAAGCATGAATATTACACATGGATTACATTTTTCCCCATGAGCCAATAGAGAGCGTCGAGCTGATTCCATTGAGTGCAAAATCACTTCTTTATCTTCAATAGTAACGGAGATAAGCGAGTTTGAAATGTTATATAATTATATTGTAAAATGTGTGAAATTCGATTGTTTTATAATGTTTCAACAATCAAAATCTATATTTCAAATCTCCTCGACAACGACTACAATCAGGCACAAATAGATTGTTTTTATTTTATTGCTATTTGGTTAGGTTAATTAAAGTTAAGTTAAGTTAGGTTAGGTCAGGTCAGTTTAGGTTAGGTTAGGTCGACCTGATTAAATTGAGTGTAAAATCACTTCTGTATCTTCAACAGTAACGGAGATATGCGAGTTTGAAATGTTATATAATTATATTGTAAAATGTGTGAAATTCGATTGTTTTATAATGTTTCAACAATCAAAATCTATATTTCAAATCTCGTCGACAACGACTACAATCGGGCACAAATAGATTGTTTTTATTTTATTGTTATTAGGTTAGGTTAGGTTAGGTTAATTAAAGTTAAGTTAGGTTAGGTCAGGTCAGTTTAGGTTAGGTTAGGTCGAACTGATTAAATTGAGTGTAAAATCACTTCTGTATCTTCAACAGTAACGGAGATATGCGAGTTTGAAATTTTATATAATTCTATCGTAAAAAGTGTATAATTCGATTGTTTTATAATGTTTCAACAATCAAAATCTATATTTGAAATCTCCTCGACAACGAATACAATAGGTAATAAATAGATTGTTTAATTTATTATTATGAGAGTTTCCATGATAACTAAGCATGAATATTACACATGGATTACATTTTTCCCCATGAGCCAATAGAGAGCGTCGACCTGATTCCATTGAGTGCAAAATCACTTCTGTATCTTCAATAGTAACGGAGATATGCGAGTTTGAAATGTTATATAATTATATTGTAAAATGTGTGAAATTCGATTGTTTTATAATGTTTCAACAATCAAAATCTATATTTCAAATCTCCTCGACAACGACTACAATCGGGCAAAAATAGATTGTTTTTATTTTATTGCTACTTGGTTAGGTTAATTAAAGTTAAGTTAAGTTAGGTTAGGTCAGGTCAGTTTAGGTTAGGTTAGGTCGACCTGATTAAATTGAGTGTAAAATCACTTCTGTATCTTCAACAGTAACGGAGATATGCGAGTTTGAAATTTTAAATAATTCTATCGTAAAAAGTGTATAATTCGATTGTTTTATAATGTTTCAACAATCAAAATCTATATTTGAAATCTCCTCGACAACGAATACAATAGGTAATAAATAGATTGTTTAATTTATTGTTATGAGAGTTTCCATGATAACTAAGCATGAATATTACACATGGATTACATTTTTCCCCATGAGCCAATAGAGAGCGTCGAGCTGATTCCATTGAGTGCAAAATCACTGCTTTATCTTCAATAGTAACGGAGATATGCGAGTTTGAAATGTTATATAATTATATTGTAAAATGTGTGAAATTCGATTGTTTTATAATGTTTCAACAATCAAAATCTATATTTCAAATCTCGTCGACAACGACTACAATCGGGCACAAATAGATTGTTTTTATTTTATTGTTATTAGGTTAGGTTAGGTTAGGTTAATTAAAGTTAAGTTAGGTTAGGTCAGGTCAGTTTAGGTTAGGTTAGGTCGAACTGATTAAATTGAGTGTAAAATCACTTCTGTATCTTCAACAGTAACGGAGATATGCGAGTTTGAAATTTTATATAATTCTATCGTAAAAAGTGTATAATTCGATTGTTTTATAATGTTTCAACAATCAAAATCTATATTTGAAATCTCCTCGACAACGAATACAATAGGTAATAAATAGATTGTTTAATTTATTATTATGAGAGTTTCCATGATAACTAAGCATGAATATTACACATGGATTACATTTTTCCCCATGAGCCAATAGAGAGCGTCGACCTGATTCCATTGAGTGCAAAATCACTTCTGTATCTTCAATAGTAACGGAGATATGCGAGTTTGAAATGTTATATAATTATATTGTAAAATGTGTGAAATTCGATTGTTTTATAATGTTTCAACAATCAAAATCTATATTTCAAATCTCCTCGACAACGACTACAATCGGGCAAAAATAGATTGTTTTTATTTTATTGCTACTTGGTTAGGTTAATTAAAGTTAAGTTAAGTTAGGTTAGGTCAGGTCAGTTTAGGTTAGGTTAGGTCGACCTGATTAAATTGAGTGTAAAATCACTTCTGTATCTTCAACAGTAACGGAGATATGCGAGTTTGAAATTTTAAATAATTCTATCGTAAAAAGTGTATAATTCGATTGTTTTATAATGTTTCAACAATCAAAATCTATATTTGAAATCTCCTCGACAACGAATACAATAGGTAATAAATAGATTGTTTAATTTATTGTTATGAGAGTTTCCATGATAACTAAGCATGAATATTACACATGGATTACATTTTTCCCCATGAGCCAATAGAGAGCGTCGAGCTGATTCCATTGAGTGCAAAATCACTGCTTTATCTTCAATAGTAACGGAGATATGCGAGTTTGAAATGTTATATAATTATATTGTAAAATGTGTGAAATTCGATTGTTTTATAATGTTTCAACAATCAAAATCTATATTTCAAATCTCGTCGACAACGACTACAATCGGGCACAAATAGATTGTTTTTATTTTATTGTTATTAGGTTAGGTTAGGTTAGGTTAATTAAAGTTAAGTTAGGTTAGGTCAGGTCAGTTTAGGTTAGGTTAGGTCGAACTGATTAAATTGAGTGTAAAATCACTTCTGTATCTTCAACAGTAACGGAGATATGCGAGTTTGAAATTTTATATAATTCTATCGTAAAAAGTGTATAATTCGATTGTTTTATAATGTTTCAACAATCAAAATCTATATTTGAAATCTCCTCGACAACGAATACAATAGGTAATAAATAGATTGTTTAATTTATTGTTATGAGAGTTTCCATGATAACTAAGCATGAATATTACACATGGATTACATTTTTCCCCATGAGCCAATAGAGAGCGTCGAGCTGATTCCATTGAGTGCAAAATCACTGCTTTATCTTCAATAGTAACGGAGATATGCGAGTTTGAAATGTTATATAATTATATTGTAAAATGTGTGAAATTCGATTGTTTTATAATGTTTCAACAATCAAAATCTATATTTCAAATCTCGTCGACAACGACTACAATCGGGCACAAATAGATTGCTTTTATTTTATTGTTTTTAGGTTAGGTTAGGTTAGGTTAATTAAAGTTAAGTTAGGTTAGGTCAGGTCAGTTTAGGTTAGGTTAGGTCGAACTGATTAAATTGAGTGTAAAATCACTTCTGTATCTTCAACAGTAACGGAGATATGCGAGTTTGAAATTTTATATAATTCTATCGTAAAAAGTGTATAATTCGATTGTTTTATAATGTTTCAACAATCAAAATCTATATTTGAAATCTCCTCGACAACGAATACAATAGGTAATAAATAGATTGTTTAATTTATTGTTATGAGAGTTTCCATGATAACTAAGCATGAATATTACACATGGATTACATTTTTCCCCATGAGCCAATAGAGAGCGTCGAGCTGATTCCATTGAGTGCAAAATCACTTCTTTATCTTCAATAGTAACGGAGATAAGCGAGTTTGAAATGTTATATAATTATATTGTAAAATGTGTGAAATTCGATTGTTTTATAATGTTTCAACAATCAAAATCTATATTTCAAATCTCCTCGACAACGACTACAATCAGGCACAAATAGATTGTTTTTATTTTATTGCTATTTGGTTAGGTTAATTAAAGTTAAGTTAAGTTAGGTTAGGTCAGGTCAGTTTAGGTTAGGTTAGGTCGACCTGATTAAATTGAGTGTAAAATCACTTCTGTATCTTCAACAGTAACGGAGATATGCGAGTTTGAAATGTTATATAATTATATTGTAAAATGTGTGAAATTCGATTGTTTTATAATGTTTCAACAATCAAAATCTATATTTCAAATCTCGTCGACAACGACTACAATCGGGCACAAATAGATTGTTTTTATTTTATTGTTATTAGGTTAGGTTAGGTTAGGTTAATTAAAGTTAAGTTAGGTTAGGTCAGGTCAGTTTAGGTTAGGTTAGGTCGAACTGATTAAATTGAGTGTAAAATCACTTCTGTATCTTCAACAGTAACGGAGATATGCGAGTTTGAAATTTTATATAATTCTATCGTAAAAAGTGTATAATTCGATTGTTTTATAATGTTTCAACAATCAAAATCTATATTTGAAATCTCCTCGACAACGAATACAATAGGTAATAAATAGATTGTTTAATTTATTATTATGAGAGTTTCCATGATAACTAAGCATGAATATTACACATGGATTACATTTTTCCCCATGAGCCAATAGAGAGCGTCGACCTGATTCCATTGAGTGCAAAATCACTTCTGTATCTTCAATAGTAACGGAGATATGCGAGTTTGAAATGTTATATAATTATATTGTAAAATGTGTGAAATTCGATTGTTTTATAATGTTTCAACAATCAAAATCTATATTTCAAATCTCCTCGACAACGACTACAATCGGGCAAAAATAGATTGTTTTTATTTTATTGCTACTTGGTTAGGTTAATTAAAGTTAAGTTAAGTTAGGTTAGGTCAGGTCAGTTTAGGTTAGGTTAGGTCGACCTGATTAAATTGAGTGTAAAATCACTTCTGTATCTTCAACAGTAACGGAGATATGCGAGTTTGAAATTTTAAATAATTCTATCGTAAAAAGTGTATAATTCGATTGTTTTATAATGTTTCAACAATCAAAATCTATATTTGAAATCTCCTCGACAACGAATACAATAGGTAATAAATAGATTGTTTAATTTATTGTTATGAGAGTTTCCATGATAACTAAGCATGAATATTACACATGGATTACATTTTTCCCCATGAGCCAATAGAGAGCGTCGAGCTGATTCCATTGAGTGCAAAATCACTGCTTTATCTTCAATAGTAACGGAGATATGCGAGTTTGAAATGTTATATAATTATATTGTAAAATGTGTGAAATTCGATTGTTTTATAATGTTTCAACAATCAAAATCTATATTTCAAATCTCGTCGACAACGACTACAATCGGGCACAAATAGATTGTTTTTATTTTATTGTTATTAGGTTAGGTTAGGTTAGGTTAATTAAAGTTAAGTTAGGTTAGGTCAGGTCAGTTTAGGTTAGGTTAGGTCGAACTGATTAAATTGAGTGTAAAATCACTTCTGTATCTTCAACAGTAACGGAGATATGCGAGTTTGAAACTTTATATAATTCTATCGTAAAAAGTGTATAATTCGATTGTTTTATAATGTTTCAACAATCAAAATCTATATTTGAAATCTCCTCGACAACGAATACAATAGGTAATAAATAGATTGTTTAATTTATTGTTATGAGAGTTTCCATGATAACTAAGCATGAATATTACACATGGATTACATTTTTCCCCATGAGCCAATAGAGAGCGTCGAGCTGATTCCATTGAGTGCAAAATCACTGCTTTATCTTCAATAGTAACGGAGATATGCGAGTTTGAAATGTTATATAATTATATTGTAAAATGTGTGAAATTCGATTGTTTTATAATGTTTCAACAATCAAAATCTATATTTCAAATCTCGTCGACAACGACTACAATCGGGCACAAATAGATTGCTTTTATTTTATTGTTTTTAGGTTAGGTTAGGTTAGGTTAATTAAAGTTAAGTTAGGTTAGGTCAGGTCAGTTTAGGTTAGGTTAGGTCGAACTGATTAAATTGAGTGTAAAATCACTTCTGTATCTTCAACAGTAACGGAGATATGCGAGTTTGAAATTTTATATAATTCTATCGTAAAAAGTGTATAATTCGATTGTTTTATAATGTTTCAACAATCAAAATCTATATTTGAAATCTCCTCGACAACGAATACAATAGGTAATAAATAGATTGTTTAATTTATTGTTATGAGAGTTTCCATGATAACTAAGCATGAATATTACACATGGATTACATTTTTCCCCATGAGCCAATAGAGAGCGTCGAGCTGATTCCATTGAGTGCAAAATCACTTCTTTATCTTCAATAGTAACGGAGATAAGCGAGTTTGAAATGTTATATAATTATATTGTAAAATGTGTGAAATTCGATTGTTTTATAATGTTTCAACAATCAAAATCTATATTTCAAATCTCCTCGACAACGACTACAATCAGGCACAAATAGATTGTTTTTATTTTATTGCTATTTGGTTAGGTTAATTAAAGTTAAGTTAACCTCTTCAGACCCAGTAGTAGAAAAATTGAGTTTTCTTCTGTATTTTGAACATTATTGGGTTAATATTGATTAGTTAATTGACAAAATAAAAAAAATAAAAAAATTGTTTCAAATAGTTTTTCGAAAATGAGTGTGTCATATACGACACACCGGTTTTTAAGGGTTGCGATATTCTAAAGTGAAGAATTCAAAGAACTAAGTATTTTCATGATTTATTTGTACTCAATAATACAAAATAAATTGCAAATAAACTTACAATGAATTTACAAAATCATAATTGCATATTATAGGTTGCAAATAAAGTTACAGAACATAATTACATATTATAACTTGCAACTAAACTGACAAAAAGCTTCATTACATGTTTTAATTTGTAAATAATCTGACAAAAACAACATTTCATGTTATGGTATGCTTTGAAACAATTTCTGTTTGCCAGTAAACAGAGATGTATTTTGCATGCTGTGCAAAACACCCTTGCTGTCACACTTTTGCAGCCTGGGAACCTGTAACTGTGTTTTTTTCCATCCACTATAAATGGCATATGTCTGGCCTCATGCTTCCTTTTTGCCTGGCTAGGAAGGGGTGTGATGCTTTGTCTTCTTTTATTAGTTCTTCCTCTTCTTCTTTTTGTTGCTTCTCTTCTTTTTCTTCCTCTTCCTCTTCCTGAAGGTTTGAACCATCTGAGTGCAGAAGCCACTCTGGGATCTCAAGTTTAAACTGAAGATAGTAAAAAATTTCTTTTCGTTTTTTCTTCAATGCCCCACAATCTCTTCTGTACTCAATCCATGCAGCAGCACAGACAAAATCAAGAAAGTGAAGTATTAACCTCACTGTCCACTTTTTGGTCTTCGCACTCTGCCTATATGCTGCAATGATATACGTCGCATCTTCATCATCGCTTGACAGCCCTTCAAACTCGGATATATCTCCATCAAAATCGGCCTCCAAACCTTCCAAAATCTGAACTTTTAACACTGCAACAAATTTTAAAAAAAAACTGTTAATTGCTTAGGGCATAAGAGCATTAAAAATATTAAACAAACTATTTCTGTAGCAATATTTATCGAAGAAACAAAATTAATTCAAATTTAGAACAACAAACTCGGATATATCTCCATCAAAATCGGCCAAAAAAGGTTCCAAAACTGAACTTTCAACACTAACAAATTTTAAAAAACTATATCTTAATTGTTTAGGACATAAGGGCATTAAAAATATCAAACAAACTGTTTCTGTAGCAATATTTATCGAAGAAACAGAATTCATTCAAATTTAGAACTAAAACAACATAGAGAACCACAGTGTCGTCTACGACACCTGTGAAAAGAATACAGCAAAACGTGGACTAATATTACCAATAATTTACCAGTAAAGCATTTAGACCATCAGTCACACATTCAAATTTCCACACCAACAGTACAAAGTTCGCACAAGGTGTAATAATGAAGAAAAACTATTACTTACATGATCCCGCCATAACTACGTCTTTGTCTGAGTGCAGCTGCTGATAATCCAAGTCACCGCTCATCAACAACGACAACTGGCGCGCTGGAATAAATTTTATTAGACACCTATGACATCTAGCGGCCACCAGACGCACTAATAAGAAAAGTATCGCCAATGGCATATCTCGTTCGAAGCAGTCAACCAATGTTAAATTTGTGTGTCGTTTACGACACCCAGGGTCCGAAGAGGTTAAGTTAGGTTAGGACAGGTCAGTTTAGGTTAGGTTAGGTCGACCTGATTAAATTGAGTGTAAAATCACTTCTGTATCTTCAACAGTAACGTAGATATGCGAGTTTGAAATTTTATATAATTCTATCGTAAAAAGTGTATAATTCGATTGTTTTATAATGTTTCAACAATCAAAATCTATATTTGAAATCTCCTCGACAACGAATACAATAGGTAATAAATAGATTGTTTAATTTATTGTTATGAGAGTTTCCATGATAACTAAGCATGAATATTACACATGGATTACATTTTTCCCCATGAGCCAATAGAGAGCGTCGACCTGATTCCATTGAGTGCAAAATCACTTCTGTATCTTCAATAGTAACGGAGATATGCGAGTTTGAAATGTTATATAATTATATTGTAAAATGTGTGAAATTCGATTGTTTTATAATGTTTCAACAATCAAAATCTATATTTCAAATCTCCTCGACAACGACTACAATCGGGCAAAAATAGATTGTTTTTATTTTATTGCTACTTGGTTAGGTTAATTAAAGTTAAGTTAAGTTAGGTTAGGTCAGGTCAGTTTAGGTTAGGTTAGGTCGACCTGATTAAATTGAGTGTAAAATCACTTCTGTATCTTCAACAGTAACGGAGATATGCGAGTTTGAAATTTTAAATAATTCTATCGTAAAAAGTGTATAATTCGATTGTTTTATAATGTTTCAACAATCAAAATCTATATTTGAAATCTCCTCGACAACGAATACAATAGGTAATAAATAGATTGTTTAATTTATTGTTATGAGAGTTTCCATGATAACTAAGCATGAATATTACACATGGATTACATTTTTCCCCATGAGCCAATAGAGAGCGTCGAGCTGATTCCATTGAGTGCAAAATCACTGCTTTATCTTCAATAGTAACGGAGATATGCGAGTTTGAAATGTTATATAATTATATTGTAAAATGTGTGAAATTCGATTGTTTTATAATGTTTCAACAATCAAAATCTATATTTCAAATCTCGTCGACAACGACTACAATCGGGCACAAATAGATTGTTTTTATTTTATTGTTATTAGGTTAGGTTAGGTTAGGTTAATTAAAGTTAAGTTAGGTTAGGTCAGGTCAGTTTAGGTTAGGTTAGGTCGAACTGATTAAATTGAGTGTAAAATCACTTCTGTATCTTCAACAGTAACGGAGATATGCGAGTTTGAAATTTTATATAATTCTATCGTAAAAAGTGTATAATTCGATTGTTTTATAATGTTTCAACAATCAAAATCTATATTTGAAATCTCCTCGACAACGAATACAATAGGTAATAAATAGATTGTTTAATTTATTGTTATGAGAGTTTCCATGATAACTAAGCATGAATATTACACATGGATTACATTTTTCCCCATGAGCCAATAGAGAGCGTCGAGCTGATTCCATTGAGTGCAAAATCACTGCTTTATCTTCAATAGTAACGGAGATATGCGAGTTTGAAATGTTATATAATTATATTGTAAAATGTGTGAAATTCGATTGTTTTATAATGTTTCAACAATCAAAATCTATATTTCAAATCTCGTCGACAACGACTACAATCGGGCACAAATAGATTGCTTTTATTTTATTGTTTTTAGGTTAGGTTAGGTTAGGTTAATTAAAGTTAAGTTAGGTTAGGTCAGGTCAGTTTAGGTTAGGTTAGGTCGAACTGATTAAATTGAGTGTAAAATCACTTCTGTATCTTCAACAGTAACGGAGATATGCGAGTTTGAAATTTTATATAATTCTATCGTAAAAAGTGTATAATTCGATTGTTTTATAATGTTTCAACAATCAAAATCTATATTTGAAATCTCCTCGACAACGAATACAATAGGTAATAAATAGATTGTTTAATTTATTGTTATGAGAGTTTCCATGATAACTAAGCATGAATATTACACATGGATTACATTTTTCCCCATGAGCCAATAGAGAGCGTCGAGCTGATTCCATTGAGTGCAAAATCACTTCTTTATCTTCAATAGTAACGGAGATAAGCGAGTTTGAAATGTTATATAATTATATTGTAAAATGTGTGAAATTCGATTGTTTTATAATGTTTCAACAATCAAAATCTATATTTCAAATCTCCTCGACAACGACTACAATCAGGCACAAATAGATTGTTTTTATTTTATTGCTATTTGGTTAGGTTAATTAAAGTTAAGTTAAGTTAGGTTAGGACAGGTCAGTTTAGGTTAGGTTAGGTCGACCTGATTAAATTGAGTGTAAAATCACTTCTGTATCTTCAACAGTAACGTAGATATGCGAGTTTGAAATTTTATATAATTCTATCGTAAAAAGTGTATAATTCGATTGTTTTATAATGTTTCAACAATCAAAATCTATATTTGAAATCTCCTCGACAACGAATACAATAGGTAATAAATAGATTGTTTAATTTATTGTTATGAGAGTTTCCATGATAACTAAGCATGAATATTACACATGGATTACATTTTTCCCCATGATCCAATAGAGAGCGTCGACCTGATTCCATTGAGTGCAAAATCACTTCTGTATCTTCAATAGTAACGGAGATATGCGAGTTTGAAATGTTATATAATTATATTGTAAAATGTGTGAAATTCGATTGTTTTATAATGTTTCAACAATCAAAATCTATATTTCAAATCTCCTCGACAACGACTACAATCGGGCACAAATAGATTGTTTTTATTTTATTGCTATTTGGTTAGGTTAATTAAAGTTAAGTTAAGTTAGGTTAGGTCAGGTCAGTTTAGGTTAGGTTAGGTCGACCTGATTAAATTGAGTGTAAAATCACTTCTGTATCTTCAACAGTAACGGAGATATGCGAGTTTGAAATTTTAAATAATTCTATCGTAAAAAGTGTATAATTCGATTGTTTTATAATGTTTCAACAATCAAAATCTATATTTGAAATCTCCTCGAAAACGAATACAATAGGTAATAAATAGATTGTTTAATTTATTGTTATGAGAGTTTCCATGATAACTAAGCATGAATATTACACATGGATTACATTTTTCCCCATGAGCCAATAGAGAGCGTCGAGCTGATTCCATTGAGTGCAAAATCACTGCTTTATCTTCAATAGTAACGGAGATATGCGAGTTTGAAATGTTATATAATTATATTGTAAAATGTGTGAAATTCGATTGTTTTATAATGTTTCAACAATCAAAATCTATATTTCAAATCTCGTCGACAACGACTACAATCGGGCACAAATAGATTGTTTTTATTTTATTGTTATTAGGTTAGGTTAGGTTAGGTTAATTAAAGTTAAGTTAGGTTAGGTCAGGTCAGTTTAGGTTAGGTTAGGTCGAACTGATTGAATTGAGTGTAAAATCACTTCTGTATCTTCAAGAGTAACGGAGATATGCGAGTTTGAAATTTTATATAATTCTATCGTAAAAAGTGTATAATTCGATTGTTTTATAATGTTTCAACAATCAAAATCTATATTTGAAATCTCCTCGACAACGAATACAATAGGTAATAAATAGATTGTTTAATTTATTGTTATGAGAGTTTCCATGATAACTAAGCATGAATATTACACATGGATTACATTTTTCCCCATGAGCCAATAGAGAGCGTCGACCTGATTCCATTGAGTGCAAAATCACTTCTGTATCTTCAATAGTAACGGAGATATGCGAGTTTGAAATGTTATATAATTATATTGTAAAATGTGTGAAATTCGATTGTTTTATAATGTTTCAACAATCAAAATCTATATTTCAAATCTCGTCGACAACGACTACAATCGGGCACAAATAGATTGTTTTTATTTTATTGTTATTAGGTTAGGTTAGGTTAGGTTAATTAAAGTTAAGTTAGGTTAGGTCAGGTCAGTTTAGGTTAGGTTAGGTCGAACTGATTAAATTGAGTGTAAAATCACTTCTGTATCTTCAAGAGTAACGGAGATATGCGAGTTTGAAATTTTATATAATTCTATCGTAAAAAGTGTATAATTCGATTGTTTTATAATGTTTCAACAATCAAAATCTATATTTGAAATCTCCTCGACAACGAATACAATAGGTAATAAATAGATTGTTTAATTTATTGTTATGAGAGTTTCCATGATAACTAAGCATGAATATTACACATGGATTACATTTTTCCCCATGAGCCAATAGAGAGCGTCGAGCTGATTCCATTGAGTGCAAAATCACTTCTTTATCTTCAAGAGTAACGGAGATAAGCGAGTTTGAAATGTTATATAATTATATTGTAAAATGTGTGAAATTCGATTGTTTTATAATGTTTCAACAATCAAAATCTATATTTCAAATCTCCTCGACAACGACTACAATCAGGCACAAATAGATTGTTTTTATTTTATTGCTATTTGGTTAGGTTAATTAAAGTTAAGTTAAGTTAGGTTAGGTCAGGTCAGTTTAGGTTAGGTTAGGTCGACCTGATTAAATTGAGTGTAAAATCACTTCTGTATCTTCAACAGTAACGTAGATATGCGAGTTTGAAATTTTATATAATTCTATCGTAAAAAGTGTATAATTCGATTGTTTTATAATGTTTCAACAATCAAAATCTATATTTGAAATCTCCTCGACAACGAATACAATAGGTAATAAATAGATTGTTTAATTTATTATTATGAGAGTTTCCATGATAACTAAGCATGAATATTACACATGGATTACATTTTTCCCCATGAGCCAATAGAGAGCGTCGAGCTGATTCCATTGAGTGCAAAATCACTTCTGTATCTTCAATAGTAACGGAGATATGCGAGTTTGAAATGTTATATAATTATATTGTAAAATGTGTGAAATTCGATTGTTTTATAATGTTTCAACAATCAAAATCTATATTTCAAATCTCCTCGACAACGACTACAATCGGGCACAAATAGATTGTTTTTATTTTATTGCTATTTGGTTAGGTTAATTAAAGTTAAGTTAAGTTAGGTTAGGTCAGGTCAGTTTAGGTTAGGTTAGGTCGACCTGATTAAATTGAGTGTAAAATCACTTCTGTATCTTCAACAGTAACGGAGATATGCGAGTTTGAAATTTTAAATAATTCTATCGTAAAAAGTGTATAATTCGATTGTTTTATAATGTTTCAACAATCAAAATCTATATTTGAAATCTCCTCGACAACGAATACAATAGGTAATAAATAGATTGTTTAATTTATTGTTATGAGAGTTTCCATGATAACTAAGCATGAATATTACACATGGATTACATTTTTCCCCATGAGCCAATAGAGAGCGTCGAGCTGATTCCATTGAGTGCAAAGTCACTGCTTTATCTTCAATAGTAACGGAGATATGCGAGTTTGAAATGTTATATAATTATATTGTGAAATGTGTGAAATTCGATTGTTTTATAATGTTTCAACAATCAAAATCTATATTTCAAATCTCGTCGACAACGACTACAATCGGGCACAAATAGATTGTTTTTATTTTATTGTTATTAGGTTAGGTTAGGTTAGGTTAATTAAAGTTAAGTTAGGTTAGGTCAGGTCAGTTTAGGTTAGGTTAGGTCGAACTGATTAAATTGAGTGTAAAATCACTTCTGTATCTTCAACAGTAACGGAGATATGCGAGTTTGAAATTTTATATAATTCTATCGTAAAAAGTGTATAATTCGATTGTTTTATAATGTTTCAACAATCAAAATCTATATTTGAAATCTCCTCGACAACGAATACAATAGGTAATAAATAGATTGTTTAATTTATTGTTATGAGAGTTTCCATGATAACTAAGCATGAATATTACACATGGATTACATTTTTCCCCATGAGCCAATAGAGAGCGTCGACCTGATTCCATTGAGTGCAAAATCACTTCTGTATCTTCAATAGTAACGGAGATATGCGAGTTTGAAATGTTATATAATTATATTGTAAAATGTGTGAAATTCGATTGTTTTATAATGTTTCAACAATCAAAATCTATATTTCAAATCTCGTCGACAACGACTACAATCGGGCACAAATAGATTGTTTTTATTTTATTGTTTTTAGGTTAGGTTAGGTTAGGTTAATTAAAGTTAAGTTAGGTTAGGTCAGGTCAGTTTAGGTTAGGTTAGGTCGAACTGATTAAATTGAGTGTAAAATCACTTCTGTATCTTCAACAGTAACGGAGATATGCGAGTTTGAAATTTTATATAATTCTATCGTAAAAAGTGTATAATTCGATTGTTTTATAATGTTTCAACAATCAAAATCTATATTTGAAATCTCCTCGACAACGAATACAATAGGTAATAAATAGATTGTTTAATTTATTGTTATGAGAGTTTCCATGATAACTAAGCATGAATATTACACATGGATTACATTTTTCCCCATGAGCCAATAGAGAGCGTCGAGCTGATTCCATTGAGTGCAAAATCACTTCTTTATCTTCAATAGTAACGGAGATAAGCGAGTTTGAAATGTTATATAATTATATTGTAAAATGTGTGAAATTCGATTGTTTTATAATGTTTCAACAATCAAAATCTATATTTCAAATCTCCTCGACAACGACTACAATCAGGCACAAATAGATTGTTTTTATTTTATTGCTATTTGGTTAGGTTAATTAAAGTTAAGTTAAGTTAGGTTAGGACAGGTCAGTTTAGGTTAGGTTAGGTCGACCTGATTAAATTGAGTGTAAAATCACTTCTGTATCTTCAACAGTAACGTAGATATGCGAGTTTGAAATTTTATATAATTCTATCGTAAAAAGTGTATAATTCGATTGTTTTATAATGTTTCAACAATCAAAATCTATATTTGAAATCTCCTCGACAACGAATACAATAGGTAATAAATAGATTGTTTAATTTATTGTTATGAGAGTTTCCATGATAACTAAGCATGAATATTACACATGGATTACATTTTTCCCCATGATCCAATAGAGAGCGTCGACCTGATTCCATTGAGTGCAAAATCACTTCTGTATCTTCAATAGTAACGGAGATATGCGAGTTTGAAATGTTATATAATTATATTGTAAAATGTGTGAAATTCGATTGTTTTATAATGTTTCAACAATCAAAATCTATATTTCAAATCTCCTCGACAACGACTACAATCGGGCACAAATAGATTGTTTTTATTTTATTGCTATTTGGTTAGGTTAATTAAAGTTAAGTTAAGTTAGGTTAGGTCAGGTCAGTTTAGGTTAGGTTAGGTCGACCTGATTAAATTGAGTGTAAAATCACTTCTGTATCTTCAACAGTAACGGAGATATGCGAGTTTTAAATTTTAAATAATTCTATCGTAAAAAGTGTATAATTCGATTGTTTTATAATGTTTCAACAATCAAAATCTATATTTGAAATCTCCTCGACAACGAATACAATAGGTAATAAATAGATTGTTTAATTTATTGTTATGAGAGTTTCCATGATAACTAAGCATGAATATTACACATGGATTACATTTTTCCCCATGAGCCAATAGAGAGCGTCGAGCTGATTCCATTGAGTGCAAAATCACTGCTTTATCTTCAATAGTAACGGAGATATGCGAGTTTGAAATGTTATATAATTATATTGTAAAATGTGTGAAATTCGATTGTTTTATAATGTTTCAACAATCAAAATCTATATTTCAAATCTCGTCGACAACGACTACAATCGGGCACAAATAGATTGTTTTTATTTTATTGTTATTAGGTTAGGTTAGGTTAGGTTAATTAAAGTTAAGTTAGGTTAGGTCAGGTCAGTTTAGGTTAGGTTAGGTCGAACTGATTGAATTGAGTGTAAAATCACTTCTGTATCTTCAAGAGTAACGGAGATATGCGAGTTTGAAATTTTATATAATTCTATCGTAAAAAGTGTATAATTCGATTGTTTTATAATGTTTCAACAATCAAAATCTATATTTGAAATCTCCTCGACAACGAATACAATAGGTAATAAATAGATTGTTTAATTTATTGTTATGAGAGTTTCCATGATAACTAAGCATGAATATTACACATGGATTAAATTTTTCCCCATGAGCCAATAGAGAGCGTCGACCTGATTCCATTGAGTGCAAAATCACTTCTGTATCTTCAATAGTAACGGAGATATGCGAGTTTGAAATGTTATATAATTATATTGTAAAATGTGTGAAATTCGATTGTTTTATAATGTTTCAACAATCAAAATCTATATTTTAAATCTCGTCGACAACGACTACAATCGGGCACAAATAGATTGTTTTTATTTTATTGTTATTAGGTTAGGTTAGGTTAGGTTAATTAAAGTTAAGTTAGGTTAGGTCAGGTCAGTTTAGGTTAGGTTAGGTCGAACTGATTAAATTGAGTGTAAAATCACTTCTGTATCTTCAAGAGTAACGGAGATATGCGAGTTTGAAATTTTATATAATTCTATCGTAAAAAGTGTATAATTCGATTGTTTTATAATGTTTCAACAATCAAAATCTCTATTTGAAATCTCCTCGACAACGAATACAATAGGTAATAAATAGATTGTTTAATTTATTGTTATGAGAGTTTCCATGATAACTAAGCATGAATATTACACATGGATTACATTTTTCCCCATGAGCCAATAGAGAGGGTCGAGCTGATTCCATTGAGTGCAAAATCACTTCTTTATCTTCAATAGTAACGGAGATAAGCGAGTTTGAAATGTTATATAATTATATTGTAAAATGTGTGAAATTCGATTGTTTTATAATGTTTCAACAATCAAAATCTATATTTCAAATCTCCTCGACAACGACTACAATCAGGCACAAATAGATTGTTTTTATTTTATTGCTATTTGGTTAGGTTAATTAAAGTTAAGTTAAGTTAGGTTAGGTCAGGTCAGTTTAGGTTAGGTTAGGTCGACCTGATTAAATTGAGTGTAAAATCACTTCTGTATCTTCAACAGTAACGTAGATATGCGAGTTTGAAATTTTATATAATTCTATCGTAAAAAGTGTATAATTCGATTGTTTTATAATGTTTCAACAATCAAAATCTATATTTGAAATCTCCTCGACAACGAATACAATAGGTAATAAATAGATTGTTTAATTTATTGTTATGAGAGTTTCCATGATAACTAAGCATGAATATTACACATGGATTACATTTTTCCCCATGATCCAATAGAGAGCGTCGACCTGATTCCATTGAGTGCAAAATCACTTCTGTATCTTCAATAGTAACGGAGATATGCGAGTTTGAAATGTTATATAATTATATTGTAAAATGTGTGAAATTCGATTGTTTTATAATGTTTCAACAATCAAAATCTATATTTCAAATCTCCTCGACAACGACTACAATCGGGCACAAATAGATTGTTTTTATTTTATTGCTATTTGGTTAGGTTAATTAAAGTTAAGTTAAGTTAGGTTAGGTCAGGTCATTTTAGGTTAGGTTAGGTCGACCTGATTAAATTGAGTGTAAAATCACTTCTGTATCTTCAACAGTAACGGAGATATGCGAGTTTGAAATTTTATATAATTCTATCGTAAAAAGTGTATAATTCGATTGTTTTATAATGTTTCAACAATCAAAATCTCTATTTGAAATCTCCTCGACAACGAATACAATAGGTAATAAATAGATTGTTTAATTTATTGTTAGGATTTTTTCCATGATATCTAAGCATGAATATTACACATGGATTACATTTTTCCCCATGAGCCAATAGAGAGCGTCGACCTGATTCCATTGAGTGCAAAATCACTTCTGTATCTTCAATAGTAACGGAGATATGCGAGTTTGAAATGTTATATAATTATATTGTAAAATGTGTGAAATTCGATTGTTTTATAATGTTTCAACAATCAAAATCTATATTTGAAATCTCCTCGACAACGAATACAATAGGTAATAAATAGATTGTTTAATTTATTGTTATGAGAGTTTCCATGATAACTAAGCATGAATATTACACATGGATTACATTTTTCCCCATGATCCAATAGAGAGCGTCGACCTGATTCCATTGAGTGCAAAATCACTTCTGTATCTTCAATAGTAACGGAGATATGCGAGTTTGAAATGTTATATAATTATATTGTAAAATGTGTGAAATTCGATTGTTTTATAATGTTTCAACAATCAAAATCTATATTTCAAATCTCCTCGACAACGACTACAATCGGGCACAAATAGATTGTTTTTATTTTAGTGTTATTAGGTTAGGTTAGGTTAGGTTAATTAAAGTTAAGTTAGGTTAGGTCAGGTCAGTTTAGGTTAGGTTAGGTCGAACTGATTAAATTGAGTGTAAAATCACTTCTGTATCTTCAACAGTAACGGAGATATGCGAGTTTGAAATTTTATATAATTCTATCGTAAAAAGTGTATAATTCGATTGTTTTATAATGTTTCAACAATCAAAATCTATATTTGAAATCTCCTCGACAACGAATACAATAGGTAATAAATAGATTGTTTAATTTATTGTTATGAGAGCTTCCATGATAACTAAGCATGAATATTACACATGGATTACATTTTTCCCCATGAGCCAATAGAGAGCGTCGACCTGATTCCATTGAGTGCAAAATCACTTCTGTATCTTCAATAGTAACGGAGATATGCGAGTTTGAAATGTTATATAATTATATTGTAAAATGTGTGAAATTCGATTGTTTTATAATGTTTGAACAATCAAAATCTATATTTCAAATCTCGTCGACAACGACTACAATCGGGCACAAATAGATTGTTTTTATTTTATTGTTATTAGGTTAGGTTAGGTTAGGTTAATTAAAGTTAAGTTAAGTTAGGTTAGGTCAGGTCAGTTTAGGTTAGGTTAGGTCGAACTGATTAAATTGAGTGTAAAATCACTTCTGTATCTTCAAGAGTAACGGAGATATGCGAGTTTGAAATTTTATATAATTCTATCGTAAAAAGTGTATAATTCGATTGTTTTATAATGTTTCAACAATCAAAATCTATATTTGAAATCTCCTCGACAACGAATACAATAGGTAATAAATAGATTGTTTAATTTATTGTTATGAGAGTTTCCATGATAACTAAGCATGAATATTACACATGGATTACATTTTTCCCCATGAGCCAATAGAGAGCGTCGAGCTGATTCCATTGAGTGCAAAATCACTTCTTTATCTTCAATAGTAACGGAGATAAGCGAGTTTGAAATGTTATATAATTATATTGTAAAATGTGTGAAATTCGATTGTTTTATAATGTTTCAACAATCAAAATCTATATTTCAAATCTCCTCGACAACGACTACAATCGGGCACAAATAGATTGTTTTTATTTTATTGCTATTTGGTTAGGTTAATTAAAGTTAAGTTAAGTTAGGTTAGGTCAGGTCAGTTTAGGTTAGGTTAGGTCGACCTGATTAAATTGAGTGTAAAATCACTTCTGTATCTTCAACAGTAACGGAGATATGCGAGTTTGAAATTTTAAATAATTCTATCGTAAAAAGTGTATAATTCGATTGTTTTATAATGTTTCAACAATCAAAATCTATATTTGAAATCTCCTCGACAACGAATACAATAGGTAATAAATAGATTGTTTAATTTATTGTTATGAGAGTTTCCATGATAACTAAGCATGAATATTACACATGGATTACATTTTTCCCCATGAGCCAATAGAGAGCGTCGAGCTGATTCCATTGAGTGCAAAATCACTGCTTTATCTTCAATAGTAACGGAGATATGCGAGTTTGAAATGTTATATAATTATATTGTAAAATGTGTGAAATTCGATTGTTTTATAATGTTTCAACAATCAAAATCTATATTTCAAATCTCGTCGACAACGACTACAATCGGGCACAAATAGATTGTTTTTATTTTATTGTTATTAGGTTAGGTTAGGTTAGGTTAATTAAAGTTAAGTTAAGTTAGGTTAGGTCAGGTCAGTTTAGGTTAGGTTAGGTCGAACTGATTAAATTGAGTGTAAAATCACTTCTGTATCTTCAAGAGTAACGGAGATATGCGAGTTTGAAATTTTATATAATTCAATCGTAAAAAGTGTATAATTCGATTGTTTTATAATGTTTCAACAATCAAAATCTATATTTGAAATCTCCTCGACAACGAATACAATAGGTAATAAATAGATTGTTTAATTTATTGTTATGAGAGTTTCCATGATAACTAAGCATGAATATTACACATGGATTACATTTTTCCCCATGATCCAATAGAGAGCGTCGACCTGATTCCATTGAGTGCAAAATCACTTCTGTATCTTCAATAGTAACGGAGATATGCGAGTTTGAAATGTTATATAATTATATTGTAAAATGTGTGAAATTCGATTGTTTTATAATGTTTCAACAATCAAAATCTATATTTCAAATCTCGTCGACAACGACTACAATCGGGCACAAATAGATTGTTTTTATTTTATTGTTATTAGGTTAGGTTAGGTTAGGTTAATTAAAGTTAAGTTAGGTTAGGTCAGGTCAGTTTAGGTTAGGTTAGGTCGAACTGATTAAATTGAGTGTAAAATCACTTCTGTATCTTCAAGAGTAACGGAGATATGCGAGTTTGAAATTTTATATAATTCTATCGTAAAAAGTGTATAATTCGATTGTTTTATAATGTTTCAACAATCAAAATCTATATTTGAAATCTCCTCGACAACGAATACAATAGGTAATAAATAGATTGTTTAATTTATTGTTATGAGAGTTTCCATGATAACTAAGCATGAATATTACACATGGATTACATTTTTCCCCATGAGCCAATAGAGAGCGTCGAGCTGATTCCATTGAGTGCAAAATCACTTCTGTATCTTCAATAGTAACGGAGATAAGCGAGTTTGAAATGTTATATAATTATATTGTAAAATGTGTGAAATTCGATTGTTTTATAATGTTTCAACAATCAAAATCTATATTTCAAATCTCGTCGACAACGACTACAATCGGGCAGAAATAGATTGTTTTTATTTTATTGCTATTTGGTTAGGTTAATTAAAGTTAAGTTAAGTTAGGTTAGGTCAGGTCAGTTTAGGTTAGGTTAGGTCGAACTGATTAAATTGAGTGTAAAATCACTTCTGTATCTTCAAGAGTAACGGAGATATGCGAGTTTGAAATTTTATATAATTCTATCGTAAAAAGTGTATAATTCGATTGTTTTATAATGTTTCAACAATCAAAATCTCTATTTGAAATCTCCTCGACAACGAATACAATAGGTAATAAATAGATTGTTTAATTTATTGTTATGAGAGTTTCCATGATAACTAAGCATGAATATTACACATGGATTACATTTTTCCCCATGATCCAATAGAGAGCGTCGACCTGATTCCATTGAGTGCAAAATCACTTCTGTATCTTCAATAGTAACGGAGATATGCGAGTTTGAAATGTTATATAATTATATTGTAAAATGTGTGAAATTCGATTGTTTTATAATGTTTCAACAATCAAAATCTATATTTCAAATCTCGTCGACAACGACTACAATCGGGCACAAATAGATTGTTTTTATTTTATTGTTATTAGGTTAGGTTAGGTTAGGTTAATTAAAGTTAAGTTAGGTTAGGTCAGGTCAGTTTAGGTTAGGTTAGGTCGAACTGATTAAATTGAGTGTAAAATCACTTCTGTATCTTCAAGAGTAACGGAGATATGCGAGTTTGAAATTTTATATAATTCTATCGTAAAAAGTGTATAATTCGATTGTTTTATAATGTTTCAACAATCAAAATCTATATTTGAAATCTCCTCGACAACGAATACAATAGGTAATAAATAGATTGTTTAATTTATTGTTATGAGAGTTTCCATGATAACTAAGCATGAATATTACACATGGATTACATTTTTCCCCATGAGCCAATAGAGAGCGTCGAGCTGATTCCATTGAGTGCAAAATCACTTCTTTATCTTCAATAGTAACGGAGATAAGCGAGTTTGAAATGTTATATAATTATATTGTAAAATGTGTGAAATTCGATTGTTTTATAATGTTTCAACAATCAAAATCTATATTTCAAATCTCCTCGACAACGACTACAATCAGGCACAAATAGATTGTTTTTATTTTATTGCTATTTGGTTAGGTTAATTAAAGTTAAGTTAAGTTAGGTTAGGTCAGGTCAGTTTAGGTTAGGTTAGGTCGACCTGATTAAATTGAGTGTAAAATCACTTCTGTATCTTCAACAGTAACGTAGATATGCGAGTTTGAAATTTTATATAATTCTATCGTAAAAAGTGTATAATTCGATTGTTTTATAATGTTTCAACAATCAAAATCTATATTTGAAATCTCCTCGACAACGAATACAATAGGTAATAAATAGATTGTTTAATTTATTGTTATGAGAGTTTCCATGATAACTAAGCATGAATATTACACATGGATTACATTTTTCCCCATGATACAATAGAGAGCGTCGACCTGATTCCATTGAGTGCAAAATCACTTCTGTATCTTCAATAGTAACGGAGATATGCGAGTTTGAAATGTTATATAATTATATTGTAAAATGTGTGAAATTCGATTATTTTATAATGTTTCAACAATCAAAATCTATATTTCAAATCTCGTCGACAACGACTACAATCGGGCACAAATAGATTGTTTTTATTTTATTGTTATTAGGTTAGGTTAGGTTAGGTTAATTAAAGTTAAGTTAGGTTAGGTCAGGTCAGTTTAGGTTAGGTTAGGTCGAACTGATTAAATTGAGTGTAAAATCACTTCTGTATCTTCAACAGTAACGGAGATATGCGAGTTTGAAATTTTATATAATTCTATCGTAAAAAGTGTATAATTCGATTGTTTTATAATGTTTCAACAATCAAAATCTATATTTGAAATCTCCTCGACAACGAATACAATAGGTAATAAATAGATTGTTTAATTTATTGTTATGAAAGTTTCCATGATAACTAAGCATGAATATTACACATGGATTACATTTTTCCCCATGAGCCAATAGAGAGCGTCGACCTGATTCCATTGAGTGCAAAATCACTTCTGTATCTTCAATAGTAACGGAGATATGCGAGTTTGAAATGTTATATAATTATATTGTAAAATGTGTGAAATTCGATTGTTTTATAATGTTTCAACAATCAAAATCTATATTTCAAATCTCGTCGACAACGACTACAATCGGGCACAAATAGATTGTTTTTATTTTATTGTTATTAGGTTAGGTTAGGTTAGGTTAATTAAAGTTAAGTTAGGTTAGGTCAGGTCAGTTTAGGTTAGGTTAGGTCGAACTGATTAAATTGAGTGTAAAATCACTTCTGTATCTTCAAGAGTAACGGAGATATGCGAGTTTGAAATTTTATATAATTCTATCGTAAAAAGTGTATAATTCGATTGTTTTATAATGTTTCAACAATCAAAATCTATATTTGAAATCTCCTCGACAACGAATACAATAGGTAATAAATAGATTGTTTAATTTATTGTTATGAGAGTTTCCATGATAACTAAGCATGAATATTACACATGGATTACATTTTTCCCCATGAGCCAATAGAGAGCGTCGAGCTGATTCCATTGAGTGCAAAATCACTTCTTTATCTTCAATAGTAACGGAGATAAGCGAGTTTGAAATGTTATATAATTATATTGTAAAATGTGTGAAATTCGATTGTTTTATAATGTTTCAACAATCAAAATCTATATTTCAAATCTCGTCGACAACGACTACAATCGGGCAGAAATAGATTGTTTTTATTTTATTGCTATTTGGTTAGGTTAATTAAAGTTAAGTTAAGTTAGGTTAGGTCAGGTCAGTTTAGGTTAGGTTAGGTCGACCTGATTAAATTGAGTGTAAAATCACTTCTGTATCTTCAACAGTAACGTAGATATGCGAGTTTGAAATTTTATATAATTCTATCGTAAAAAGTGTATAATTCGATTGTTTTATAATGTTTCAACAATCAAAATCTATATTTGAAATCTCCTCGACAACGAATACAATAGGTAATAAATAGATTGTTTAATTTATTGTTATGAGAGTTTCCATGATAACTAAGCATGAATATTACACATGGATTACATTTTTCCCCATGATCCAATAGAGAGCGTCGACCTGATTCCATTGAGTGCAAAATCACTTCTGTATCTTCAATAGTAACGGAGATATGCGAGTTTGAAATGTTATATAATTATATTGTAAAATGTGTGAAATTCGATTGTTTTATAATGTTTCAACAATCAAAATCTATATTTCAAATCTCCTCGACAACGACTACAATCGGGCACAAATAGATTGTTTTTATTTTATTGCTATTTGGTTAGGTTAATTAAAGTTAAGTTAAGTTAGGTTAGGTCAGGTCAGTTTAGGTTAGGTTAGGTCGACCTGATTAAATTGAGTGTAAAATCACTTCTGTATCTTCAAGAGTAACGGAGATATGCGAGTTTGAAATTTTATATAATTCTATCGTAAAAAGTGTATAATTCGATTGTTTTATAATGTTTCAACAATCAAAATCTATATTTGAAATCTCCTCGACAACGAATACAATAGGTAATAAATAGATTGTTTAATTTATTGTTATGAGAGTTTCCATGATAACTAAGCATGAATATTACACATGGATTACATTTTTCCCCATGAGCCAATAGAGAGCGTCGAGCTGATTCCATTGAGTGCAAAATCACTTCTTTATCTTCAATAGTAACGGAGATAAGCGAGTTTGAAATGTTATATAATTATATTGTAAAATGTGTGAAATTCGATTGTTTTATAATGTTTCAACAATCAAAATCTATATTTCAAATCTCGTCGACAACGACTACAATCGGGCAGAAATAGATTGTTTTTATTTTATTGCTATTTGGTTAGGTTAATTAAAGTTAAGTTAGGTTAGGTCAGGTCAGTTTAGGTTAGGTTAGGTCGAACTGATTAAATTGAGTGTAAAATCACTTCTGTATCTTCAAGAGTAACGGAGATATGCGAGTTTGAAATTTTATATAATTCTATCGTAAAAAGTGTATAATTCGATTGTTTTATAATGTTTCAACAATCAAAATCTCTATTTGAAATCTCCTCGACAACGAATACAATAGGTAATAAATAGATTGTTTAATTTATTGTTAGGATTTTTTCCATGGTATCTAAGCATGAATATTACACATGGATTACATTTTTCCCCATGAGCCAATAGAGAGCGTCGAGCTGATTCCATTGAGTGCAAAATCACTTCTGTATCTTCAATGGTAACGGAGATATGCGAGTTTGAAATGTTATATAATTATATTGTAAAATGTGTGAAATTCGATTGTTTTATAATGTTTCAACAATCAAAATCTATATTTCAAATCTCGTCGACAACGACTACAATCGGGCACAAATAGATTGTTTTTATTTTATTGTTATTAGGTTAGGTTAGGTTAGGTTAATTAAAGTTAAGTTAGGTTAGGTCAGGTCAGTTTAGGTTAGGTTAGGTCGAACTGATTAAATTGAGTGTAAAATCACTTCTGTATCTTCAAGAGTAACGGAGATATGCGAGTTTGAAATTTTATATAATTCTATCGTAAAAAGTGTATAATTCGATTGTTTTATAATGTTTCAACAATCGAAATCTCTATTTGAAATCTCCTCGACAACGAATACAATAGGTAATAAATAGATTGTTTAATTTATTGTTAGGATTTTTTCCATGGTATCTAAGCATGAATATTACACATGGATTACATTTTTCCCCATGAGCCAATAGAGAGCGTCGACCTGATTCCATTGAGTGCAAAATCACTTCTGTATCTTCAATAGTAACGGAGATATGCGAGTTTGAAATGTTATATAATTATATTGTAAAATGTGTGAAATTCGATTGTTTTATAATGTTTCAACAATCAAAATCTATATTTGAAATCTCCTCGACAACGAATACAATAGGTAATAAATAGATTGTTTAATTTATTGTTATGAGAGTTTCCATGATAACTAAGCATGAAAGTAGTGTAATTGGGCCGGTTCTACGCCGTACTTGGTACGAGCCCTTCTTTTTTTTGGATTTAACCTCAGTGTTAGCATATTTTGACGATTTTTTTGTTGATTTTATAGCGTTTGACGACTTTTCAGTGCAATTTTCACCACATCTCATTTTTTTTCCCACTCGTACTTGGTACGAATGCCACGATCTTACGTGATATAACTTAACCTATCTTTTTTTTTCTTACGATTTTTTAATTTTTTTTACGATCTTACGTGATATAACTTAACCTATTTTTTTTTTCTTACGATTTTTTAATTTTTTTTACGATCCTAAGTGATATAACTTAACCTATCTTTTTTTTCTTACGATTTTTTAATTTTTTTTACGATCCTAAGTGATATAACTTAACCTATTATTTTTTTTTTATTTACGCACCGAACTAACCTACATTGGATTCTGTTTGTTTTAATATTTCAGTATTTTAAGGTTCTTTAACCTAAAATGTGTTGGATGTTGATTGGTACGAGCCCTTTTTTTTTTATGGATTTAACCTCAGTGGTAGCATATTTTGACGATTTTTTTGTTGATTTTATAGCGTTTGACGATTTTTCAGTGCAATTTTCACCGCATCTAATTTTTTTCCCACTCGTACTTGGTACGAATGCCACGATCTTACGTGATATAACTTAACCTATTTTTTTTTTCTTACGATTTTTTAATTTTTTTACGATCCTAAGTGATATAACTTAACCTATCATTTTTTTTTTTTTATTTACGCACCGAACTAACCTACATTGGATTCTGTTTGTTTTAATATTTCAGTATTTTAAGGTTCTTTAACCTAAAATGTGTTGGATGTTGATTTTTTTTAGTATGTGGCAATTTTTTTTTTACGAATTTTTTAAAACTGTTCCGTCACCCTCTCGTTCTTCACGTCGTGGACGAAGGACTTCTCGGCGACCAGGATGACGCTGCACACGGTGTCCTCGGGCAAGGCTTCGTGGAACTCGCAGACGATCTTGATGTTGGTGCGATCGTTGACCACCACCTGCTTCCTCTTCGTCGTGTTGATGACGAACATCGGCCTGCGGATTTTGAATTCGCTTGTAAGCCGTGTAAGCTTCGTAAAGTTTGAGATAATCATCTTTTGTCATGTTGAGGTTGTAATTCTCGCGCGGGAACACTTCGTTGCGTCTATTCTTGAGATAAACATTCTTGATCTTGCAGTCGTCGAATTCGCAAACAGATTTTTCCTAAGTCTTACCGTTTCCAAGATAACCCCACTTCCGGTCGCCATTTTGAATTTCCGAGCACAGGTTCTATTCATATTTTACTCACATATAGGCGTACATGATGAATCCGCAAACAGATTCTTGCTAAGTCTTACCGTTTCCAAGATAATCCCACTTCCGGTCGCCATTTTGGATTTCCGAGCATAGGTTCTATTCATACTTTTTCTCACGTATAGGTGTACATGATGAATCACCAAACAGATTCTTGCTAAGTCTTACCGTTTCCAAGATAACCTCACTTCCGGTCGCCATTTTGGATTTCCGACCACAGGTTCTATTCATATTTTACTCACATATAGGCGTACATGATGAATCCGCAAACAGATTTTTCCTAAGTCTTACCGTTTCCAAGATAACCTCACTTCCGGTCGCCATTTTGGATTTCCGAACATAGGTTCTATTCATTCTTTTTCTCACGTATAGGTGTACGTGATGAATCCGCAAACAGATTTTTCCTAAGTCTTACCGTTTCCAAGATAACCTCACTTCCGGTCGCCATTTTCGATTTCCGAACATAGGTTCTATTCATATTTTTTCTCACGTATAGGTGTACATGATGAATCACCAAACAGATTTTTCCTAAGTCTTACCGTTTCCAAGATAACCTCACTTCCGGTCGCCATTTTGGATTTCCGAACATAGGTTTTATTCATATTTTACTTACTTATAGGCGTACGTGATGAATCCTCAAACAGATTTTTCCTAAGTCTTACCGTTTCCAAGATAACCCCACTTCCGGTCGCCATTTTGGATTTCCGATCATAGGTTATATTCTTAGTTTTTCTCACGTATAGGTGTACATGATGAATCACCAAACAGATTTTTCCTAAGTCTTACCGTTTCCAAGATAACCCCACTTCCGGTCGCCATTTTGGATTTCCGAGCATAGGTTCTATTCATATTTTTTCTCACGTATAGGTGTACATGATGAATCCGCAAACAGATTTTTCCTAAGACTTACCGTTTCCAAGATAACCCCACTTCCGGTCGCCATTTTGGATTTCCGAGCATAGGTTCTATTCATACTTTTTCTCACGTATAGGTGTACGTGATGAATCCGCAAACAGATTTTTCCTAAGTCATGAATTGGAGGGTCTATGAAAACCTATATTAATTCTCGTAAGAGAACAGAAAAAAAAAAAAACAAAAAAAAAAACAAAACTGTGGTCATTACAACAAATAGTCTTCTTCAACCCCAATCCAACAACCCAAAAAATCATCATCCTAACTAGAACCATGTAACTATCTGCCATCTGTTAGAGGTTTTGTGAACTAAGTGGTGCTTTGTGTGTAAAAAAAAAAAAGGAAAGCTTTTTGCACTTGGTTATCATCACCTAACATGTTATTAATTGTTTTTTAAAATTAATTACAACTGAAAACTAATAATTAATATTATCTAAAGTTACTAATTAATATTATACAAGTAATTGATATATTTTTTTTGTTCTTGTTGCTAGTGTTGGGTAATTATAGTTGTTGCAAAATATATAGCTCTCGCGTATGACAGTTTCTGAGTTTTGTTGGGTATATATAGACGAATCGAAATTTTACTTCTTATGTTAAATTGTATGTTAGGGTACATGGTAGGAGAAATCATTATATATTAGAGCGCTCTTTTAATGATTTGCCTATAACTGCATACAGGCAGCCGTAAATTTAGCATAAAATATCCTGATCCTGTTTCTTCTAGCGTGTGCGACGTTTGTTGTGGTGGGATCATTGGGGGAAATGTGATTCTCCCATGATGTCATCTGACTTACTAGCATATGCGATACGAAGAACAGGCGTGTATGTGGCTTACTAGGATTAGGCTCATGGTAATGAGGTCCTAGTAGCTGAAACGTTGTCGGGGTATTTTGCATTTTTTTTTAAATTTTTTTTTTCAAATATGAATACATTAAAACTGAACTGTCTCGGATTTTGAGTTTTGTATTCACCCCGAGAAATTCTATATAAATAACATACTTGAAAATTGTATTTACGTTAAGTTGAATTTTGATTTTTTGCAATCACCCCGAGAAATTCTATATAAAATAACATACCTGGAAATTATATTTACGTTAAGTTGAATTTTGATTTTTTGTAATCACCCCGAGAAATTCTATATAAATAACATACTTGAAAATTGTATTTACAGTAGATTGAATTTTTTGAGTTTTGTATTCACCCCAAGAAATTCTATATAAATAACACACTTGAAAATTGTATTCACAGTACATCGAATTTTTGAGTTTTTGTATTCACCCCAAGAAATTCTATATAAATAACATACTTGAAAATTGTATTCACAGTACATTGAATTTTTCAGTTTTGTATTCGCACCCAAGAAATTCTATATAAATAACATACCTGAAAATTGTATCGCTATATACTAGACTTTTTGATTTCTGTGATTTTGGAGAAAGCATAATGGAATCCACCAGTTTGATCGAATGTGTTACTTGCGAAAAATTAATATCTAAAACTAATATTAGCAAGCACAGGGCAAGATGTAGCGAAACAGGTTCGAGAATTAATCGTTCGTTACCTTCTAAGCCTTGTGCTCGATGCGGAAAGATGATTAGCATCACAAATTTAAGTAAACACCTCAAAATTTGCAAACCATCGACCGGACAAGCATCGAAAAGGAAAATCGATAATTCAGAAACGGAAGCTTCCACTTCCAAGCAAATTAAATTATCTAATGAATGCAAACCAATTAGATCTGCATTTAACGACCAACTCCAGAATTTTTCAATTAAGTCAGAACCAGGCCGTGACATTCTAAGTTTCTTGAACGAAACGAAAACATCTGTACTAAATATTTTGAAATATAAACTTGAAAACAACTCTATAAAAGTATACGTTGTTCTGTTTTCTGAATACGAGAAAGTTGATGGCACAACGAGTATTTTTTATCATCGTACAAAAAACCAGACACTTTATTTTGCTGACGTCGAAAATTTGGACAACTTCTATTATAAAGTTTCCAACGAGCTGGTTAAGAAACACGACGATTTCGAGGCTAAAGGGTCGGGATGGTCTCTGTGTGGAAGTCCTCACACGTTAACCGTTTACGTGAACCAATTCTCGCCTCTTCGCGCTTCCAGCTACGTTCCTCTTCCACCGAACATTCAACACAAGAGGGCTGTGTTAAATATACAGAACAGCGATAACAAGTGTTTCCTTTGGTGTATATTGGCTGCACTGCATCCTGTTCATTGGTCAAATCATCCAGAACGGGTTTCTAATTACAAACAATACGAGACCGACTTTCAAAGTGTAATGTCTGACATTGAATACCCGGTGACATTGTCGGATATAACAAAGTTCGAAAATCGTGCAGGAAAACGCATCGCTATTAATGTATATTCCTTCACGTCAGATAAATATCTCGTGCATCCCGTCAGGATAAGCGATATCGACGATGACGATGCTTGTGTAATAAATCTTCTTCTAATTTCAAACGACAGTGTTCATCACTACACGCTAATTCGTTCAATGTCTCGATTACTAGGAAGCCAAACAACCAAGCATGAACATTGCATCGAAGTTTGCCCGAGATGCCTAACCACGTTCGACGATCGTGACCGACGTGATCATCAAAATCTTCATAGTCGTCAAATTGCTATCGAGAAACTGGCCGAACATAAAATTTATTGCGGTGACAACAGACCGACTCGCATGTTGATGCCGAAATCAAAAGAGGTCGAAGAATTCAAAATGCACAAGGCATTGTTAGAACATCCCGCAATCATCATTGCTGATTTTGAGTCTTTTCTCAAACCGTTGTCGTACTGCGAACCAGATCCCGAACTTTCTTCCACAACACCGTATCAGTTGCACGAAGCCTCGAGTTTCGGATATGTTGTCGTGCGACAGGATAGGATAGATGAACCGTATGTTTACCGAGGACCAGACGTAATCAAACATTTTTTTGAAAAGATGGTTGAAGAGGTTGAGACCATTGGCAGCCTCTTACGCGAATCGAAACCAATGCTTCCATTATCCAGCGATGAACTTCAATCTCACAATAACATTGAAACGTGTCTGGTGTGCGATCAACGTTTCACCGACGAGAACCGGAAAGTATTTCACCATAATCACTTCACCGGAAACTACATCGGTGGAATCTGTAACACGTGTAATCTAAAGATCCAAAAACCTACGTTTGTCCCCATATACCTTCATAATGGCAGCGGTTACGACTTCCATCTCTTAATACGGAATCTTGGATATGATAGACAAAAAGTAAATATTCTAGCAGAGAATGAAGAAAGGTACATCAGTGTCAGCAAGCGAGTATTGATTCCGGGAACAAACGAAACTGTGGAGATGAGATTTTTAGATTCTTACAGATTTTTATCTGCGAGCTTGGACGCTCTTGCAAGCAAACTTTCGGCTGAACAATTTAGAATAACGAGAGCTAATTTTCCCACCGTAGACATAGAAATGATTAGACGTAAAGGTATTTATCCTTACGAATATGTCAGTGATAATTCTAAATTTAACGACGACACCCTCCCACCTCAAAAAGAATTTTACAGTCGACTGAGAGAGAAAGGAATCACGGACGATGAATACGAACACGCGCAACGGATGTGGGACAAATTAGGATGTAGGACACTCGGCGATTATCACGATGCCTACTTAAAACTGGACGTGACAATACTCGCGGATGTTTTTCAAGCATTCAGGAAAACGTCGGCGAATATTTACAAATTAGATCCTGCATATTTTTACGGTCTCTCGGGCTTAGCGTGGTCTGCCATGTTATTACAGACAAAAATAAAACTCGAATTGATACCGGACGTGGACATGTTATATTTTATCGAGAGAGGGATACGAGGTGGAATGGTGCAATGCGTACAGAGACATGCAAAAGCAAATAACGTTCACATGACAGAAGAATACGATCCTAACGAACAATCGAAATACATATTTTATGTGGATGCAAATAATTTATACGGACATGCTATGATACAAAAACTTCCTTACGGCGGGTTCGAATGGGTGGATACCACTTCCATTAACATTAATAATTTCAACGACTGTGAATTTGGCTTGTTTATAGAGGTGGACCTCGAATTCCCCGACCATCTACACGATTACTTCAAAGATCTACCTCCTGCACCCGAACTAAAATGTTCTCCTGATTCAAATCAACGTAAGCTTCTGTTAACATTGGATAGGAAAGAGAGATACGTTCTCCATTACAAAAATCTTCAATTCTTAATTGAGAAGGGAGTTCAAGTAGTAAATGTGAGAAGAATAATAAAATTCAAATATTCCGAGTGGTTAAAACCTTACATTGAAAAAAATACGTATCATAGAACACGCGCCACGTCAGATTTAGATAAAGATTTTTTTAAACTCATGAATAATGCTGTTTACGGAAAAACAATGGAGAACGTCAGGAAGCACGTGGACGTGCGATTAGTTCTCGATTCAAATAAATGTAGAAAATTGATAGCATCGCCGACATTCAAATCACGAAATATATATGATGAAAACCTGACCCTGTTTGTGATGGATAAAAAAATAATCAAGTTCAAGAAACCAATCTACGTGGGGGCGACGGTTTTGGATTTATCTAAACTGCATATGTTTGAATTTCATTATAATGTCATGAAACCCTTCTATAATGAAAATATAACACTTTTGTACACGGACACGGACAGTTTTATTTATTCCGTACAGACATCTGACCTCTACAACAATTTGAAACAACCGAAAATGATTGATCATTTCGACACATCTTCCTTCCCTCAACCAAACAGATTTGATCTCCCTTCTCGCAATAAAAAAGTGCTTGGTAAAATGAAGGATGAATGCAACGGAGAAATCATTCTGGAGTTCGCCGGCTTACGTTCCAAAATGTATGTGGTGAAAACAGAAACCAGCATCACCAAAAAAGCCAAAGGTGTTGGTAAAAATACCGTGAAAAACAAGCTTGTGTTCGAGGATTACATCAATTGCCTCTATTCACAGTCGAGGATTCTACGTTTGGAGACAAGGATACAAAGCGTAGACCACGTGCTTACCACAAACAAAGTTAGGAAAGTAGCATTAGATCCGAATGACGATAAAAGATGTATTTTGTCTTGTGGAATCCACACGTTGCCTTGGGGACACTATTGTTTAGAAATTAGTAAAAATTGTAGGCAATGCAAATGAAAAAAAATAAACTTAAATAACTATAACTTAAATAAAAAAAAACAACTTTAACTGTCTCACATACACAATAAATAACTAGCAAGGACAATGAATCTCTTTGGTTTCCGAAAGCAAATAATGGAAACTGTACACCGCACGACAGATCATGAATTTCTACCTTCCGTGTTAACTAAACTCAACGGTCTGTTGATCATTCACCTCAACAGCATTTGGACAAAATTGGATGAGGACGTGGGTAAAACCTTTTACGTCTTCAATAACAATTTACATTTTTACGAAATTCCGATCGACGGGAAACTTCGGATCACCGTGAATCCGGAGAACGCAGGCGAAATCAAAATATCTGCCGGCAAGAACATTTTTCGAATCAAGCACGACAAGATGCTTTCTAGCATTACGTACGATGTTTCTGCAGGAGATTGTTTATACGTGGAACTCCTAGGAGATTACGACAAACTCGTTCCTCTCTTCGTAGAATTACGAATCGTCTATCCTATTATAAATAACCGTTAACCAAAATGCCTAACGATATTTTCGGCCACACCAAGCGTGTAGACCACGCAGAAGAGATTCTTATGTTGGACGTCCGAATTAAAAAGTTGAGGAGCGATTTGATCGCTTTGCAGGAGACCTTAAACAAAAGTTTAGAGTCCGAGATCGCTACGCTCCAAACGCAATGTCTCGACCCCATTCTGAAAATCGATTCCGAACTGAAAACGCTCATAAAAAATTATGTCGACGTACCTTCTTACGACAGCGTTCAAAATATACAATTGAGCGTGGATTCGCTTCAAAATGATTTGGCCAAATTACAGCAATTTCAATCGAAAAATGAAGATTTGGAAAAATTGAAACTCGAAATCGAAGAACGAACTTCCGCAATCGAAAAGAATTTCTCTGAACTTCAAACCGTCGTGAAGGATATCGATGTAGAACGCTTGCACGTCGTCGTTTCCAAATTACAAGAAGAATTCACCAGCACGTTGGAAGAAATTAAATCCAAGTTACAAACTTTGGAAGATACCATGACGAACCTACCATCGTCAGACGAACTGCAGGTCATCGGCAAAAGCGTCGCGAACATAAAAATTCAATTGGAGGCTTATCAAGATTTCGAACACATTCAAACCACCATCGCTACGCTTCAGGCGTCTCTGGAGTTGATCAACGAAGAAATTAAAAATATTCACGCTGAAGCGAACGCGTTAACGAGCATTCAAGACACGTTGAGCACGGTTCAGCAGAAGATCGAATATTTAGAAAATTTGAACGTCGAATCCAATCTTGCTCATTTTCATCACGTGCTGGACAACATACAGGGTGACTTGGAATCGTTACGGACGAGCGTGCCTTCGAGCGAAGATTTGGAAAAATTGAAAACGGCGGTGACGGCACTATCCGAATCGAGCAACATCAAAAGTTCGTTGAGCGATCTCGAGAGTAGGGTGGCCAATCTCCCCACCTCCAAAGAATTACACGCTTTAAAAAGGAGCATATCACGTATGCTGAAACGATTGGAAACGGAAACGGCGAACGTGGAACAGATTCGAGACGAACTTGCTTCGCTGGTGTCAACGCTGCCCACTTCGCAGAGCGTCGCAGACCTTCACACGCAGTTTACCGAGATGCGAAGCATCGTGAGCGATCTTACCGAGAAGAGCTCGAAATTGAATCAAGTCGAGAACCTTCAGAGTATTGTCGTCAACATCAGGGATCAAGTTGGAGTGCTGGAATCCACGCAGGAATCGACGCTGGCCTCTTTCGGTGCCAAGTTACAAGAACTTAACGAAAACTACAAGCAGTTGAACGTGGAAGTGAAAATCAAACCGTCATTTTCTACCGTAACGGATACCATAGTCGAGCATTTGTTGCCCGTACAAAATACACTGGGACAGCTTCACAGCAACCTCGTTAGCGTCGATACTAAATTCGCTAAACTGCATTCTCTGCAAGCCATCGAAATCAACAGCGTACCCAATCAACAGAGAATCTCCACGTTCGTCGAAGGTAACAAACTGTACATGTTGCATCCTTATCATCCGTACTACAAGTTTCTCCTCGATGGCACGATTCAGATAAACGAATTTTCGTACTGGTCTCACGGCAGAAAAGCTAGCGTTCCCACCATGACCTTAATATCGAATCGTGGTGTTCAGAAAGCAGGAAACATTCCTCTGGCACGTTGGAACGAAACGCGCAACGTATATGAAATACACGAAGACGAAGATCTTACCGTTTTCGACGTAAGTGCCGGCGATAAGCTGATCGTTCAAAACACAGGCGAGGTGCCACCCTCTTTGAATCCCATCACGCTGGTGCTTCTCTTCAAACGTAATCTCTAAAAAAATGTCTAGGCAAGCCATCGTCCAAGAATTGCATAAACCTGCACGCCGCAACTACGAACGTTTGGCGGTGGTAACCAAGGGCATCGATGACCTCTGGCAAAGTGACCTCGTGGAGATGAGCAGCGGCAATCTAAAAAACGTACATAAATTGAACAAGGGCAACAAGTACCTCCTCACAGTCATAGACACATTTTCGAAATTCGCATGGGCTCTACCTTTGAAGGCGAAAACGGGGACGTGCGTCACGGAAGCATTCAAGACAATTTTTCGCGAAAGCGGCGGCAGACGACCACGGTTTTTGCAAACAGACAACGGTAAAGAATTTTACAATGCCGTATTCCAAAAGTTTATTCAAAAACATGACATTCGACATTATTCGACTTTCAGTCACATCAAAGCCAGCATCGTGGAAAGATTTAATCGCACTCTGAAATCGCGCATGTGGTCACGCTTCACGCTTCAGGGAAGCTACAAGTGGGTTGATATTCTGCCGGAACTCGTCGATACCTATAATCACACGGTACACAGAACGATAGGCATGAAGCCAGCTGACGTTACCAAGTCCGACGAGCAGCGATTAATTTCCAGCATTTACTGTCCAAAGTACACGCCCACGACAAAAAAACCTAAATATAAAATTGGAGACCAGGTGAGGGTCAGTAAATTGAAGCGAACGTTCGACAGGGGTTTCACAAGAAACTGGAGCACGGAACTTTTTACCGTGGTTCGAGTTCTACCCGGAAACCGTCACACGTATATAATAAAGGACAGTGGCGGTGAAATTTTATTGGGGCGCTTCTACGAGGAGGAACTCTCTAAAACTAAATATCCCGACACGTACCTTATCGAAAAAGTTTTGCGTAAGAGAGGCGACAAACTTTTGGTGAAATGGCTGGGACTTCCGGACACGAGTTGGATCGATTCAAACGAAGTGATTCTATGAGTGCGTGGAATGTCGTGAAACGTCTACCTGATTCGGAAAATCGAAAAAAAAGGAACGGCGAGTTGCTTCCCGACAGCATCCGCTGTCTAATCGTAGGTCCTTCGGGGTGTGGGAAAACGACACTGCTCGTGGACAATTTTCTCCTCGCACCGAATTGGTTAGATTGGAAGAATAGGCACCTGTACGTGTTCTCGAAAAGTTTGGAGCAATCCAAATACCAGCAACTGATGAAACTGTACGATGGTCTGGACATTGCAACGTTCGCTTCGGAAATAAAGCCACTCGACGATTGTCGTGAAAATTCAGTCGTTGTGTTCGACGATGTCATCCTGGAAAATCAAAATGAAATTCGCAACTTTTTCACGCAAGGTCGTCACAAAGGAATAGATTGCTTCTTCCTAGCTCAAACGTTTTCCAAAATTCCAAAACAGTTAGTACGCGACAACGCTAATTTCATATGTTTGTTTCGTCAAGATCACACCAACCTCAAGCACGCGTACGATGACTACGTAAGCGGAGACATGAACTACAATCAATTTTCGGAACGCTGCTGCTCCCACTGTTGGAACAGTGACGATTTCGGATTCGCGACGATCGACATGACGAGAAAACCCAACGACGGAAAATACAGAAACAAAATCAACGACTTTCTAAACGTTGCAACGTTGTGAGAAACGACGTGTATAAATAACGTTATGTCGAAACGAAAAATCGAAGACGAAAATCTCAAGCTTCGCGATTACCTCGCGAAACGCTTCAAAGGTTGGAAATCCGAGAATCGCGGATTCTACGAAGAGAAGAAACGTCAAGATCAACCTGTGATCGACGCCATCAGCGATCTAGGTAAAGAAATTAAAGGCGTCACGGAACAAAATAAAAATTTGATCAACGAACTCGTACCACTTGCAGCTAAAAGTTACACCGTACCCACGCCTATATCGAGCATTCCTTCGACGCCGTTCGAACTAAGGGACGTACCGGCACGACGTCGAGCCATAGGTAGCACGTCTTCGGATAAGATCGAGTTGGGACCTTTGGCACGAGACTACCTAAGCACGGGGAAATTCAACAAGGATGAAGTGTTCGGATTGTATCCGAGCATGGAGAGCAACGAGGGCGGCGGTGTGATTTGGAAGATTGGAAAATCGAAGGTGACCTTCGAAGGCAACGACATTAAAGTTAATTTAGGCGAGAAGGATAGTTGGAACAGGTATCCGGGTACGGTGGGACTGTGGGAACTCGTTGCCAAAAAGCAGCCGAAAGATTACACCGACGAAGATTACCAGAGTTACAAGGAAATTTTGATCATGACGGATGCCTTGTACCAGAACAACGACGCCTCGCAGAATAGGGTGAAATCGAGCAGCGGCGAGAAGTACAGAAATCTCATCAAGCCGATATGGAACCAGGTCAAAACAGGCAGCGGCGTCAAACTCTACAACACCCTACCCAAAGAGTTCGTTTGGGTGGACGACGTGCGCAAGCTCATAGACCGATTGTTGGTTATTGCAGGAGAGGAGAATGCAGGCAATCGTAATTTCTACAACGAGAAGGTAGGAATTGTGGACATGATCAGCGCCAAACTTTCCAACTTCATCGTGAACGACGACAAGGGCATAGGTTACCTCATTAAAATTATCAACACGCTGCCTCCGAGATTCTGGAACATGGTCGAAGGAAAGGGACTCGTGAACGACATCATCAACAAGTTACCTTTCGAGATGCATTTACCCGGCTACCAGTACTGCGGACCGGGTACCAAACTCGAGAAAAGATTGGAGAGAGGAGACAAGGGTGTGAATCCGTTGGACGCCGCATGCAAAGATCACGACATCGCCTACAACACCACTCGCACCGATCTGGATGCACGTCACGAAGCAGACAGAAAGTTAGAGCACGCAGCTTTCGAAAGATTCGTTAGCAGAGACGCTTCGCTGGGAGAAAGAGTTGCAGCACTGGGCACCACCATCGCCATGAACACGAAACAAAAACTTGGGTGGGGTATATAAATAACATACAGTAAAAAAAAAAACATCATGTCTGGTATAACCGACTTGCCACACGAACTACTGTGTAAAATATTCAAACATGTAGTAAACGGAGATTGTGAGGATATAAGAAAATTTTTGATCATAGCGAGATCAACGCCGGAATTTCGCATCCCTTGTGAAATAGCTGTCAAGGATTATCTTCGGGAAATTAGCGGCATGAGGTGCGACGATCTCGACACTCTTTTTTCGGCCGCAGGGGAAAAATTAAACAATAGGTTAGATGAACTGCATGAGGCGAGGCAGGGGAGAAGACGATTCACAGATGATTGGCATAAGTCGAAACAAGAGACGGAAGATATCATCACGCACATCATCGCATTTTCCGAAGCACAAACTTTCTTCCTCTAACACAGACAAAAAAAATCTTCGATACAAAAATCTCGTGAAAAAAAATATATATAAAATAACACACATCGTGAAAAAAAAATAATCTTCAGTGTATATATAAATAACACACATTGTGAAAAAAAAATTAAATTTCTCTAACACACACACTGAAAATTTCTCTTCAATATGACGACTGAAAAAATGAGTGACCTCCAAGCATTAAAACAAATGCTAAATTTGTCAGTAGAGTATGTAAAAATTCAGGAATTGGAAGTGGACAAACCTTACACGATAACTTCCGGTTCAATTGTTTCTACCCAGTATGGTCCCAAGGCGCGTTTGTTGCTCAACGCACAATACAGTCTATTTTTACCAGATCGATACGCTAACATGTTATCCGACGAGAAGCTAGCTATTTTAATCGAGAACAAAACTCAAATCGTGTACAAGGGTACAAAGGAACTTCTTGGTAAGAAAACAAAGCACGTAATAGAATTTGTGTAAGGGCTCTGCGCGGAGTATATCCTTGAAAAAAAAATTACACGCAACAAAAAAAATCTCAGAACATTTATATATAAATAACATACCGAAAAAAATTACACAAAACAAAAAAAATCTCAGAACATATATATAAATAACATACCGTGAAGATAACATATAGAGCATCAACATGAAGCCTAAGGGTGTCGTGTACCAGATACCATACTCCAATCTGAAAAATCTAGGTGCCCTCGATGGGTTACTCACCAAGAAACAACGCGAGAAGAAACGTTCTTGCTTGACGAAAGGACACGGAATGAAATTACTTCTCAGCACACCTCAATTGAGACGCTTGCAGCGTTCGCGGAAGCAGCAAAAAATCGGAGGTTTCATATTCAGCATCCCGGCCATCCTGGCAGCATTGGGAGCCGTTGGAAGTTTGGCCGGCGGAAGCGCCGCCATCGCGAAAACCGTCATCGACTCGAAGAAGAACAAGGCGGAACTGGAAGAACAAAAACGTCACAATCTGGCTATGGAGAAGAAGGGGAAAGGTATAACCAAAAAGCAAAAAAGCAACCTCGATGCTTTGAAAAAATATAAAAAAAAGAAGAAGCCCTGTCCAACTTCGATATTGAATCTCTAATCGAACTGTTGGGAATAAAAAACTTCAGGGGTGTTTTCATGTCCGATTCTCTACCCTCTGCTGTGAAGAAAAAGGAGTATGGCGTGGTCAACCTGGACAGTTACAAAAATCCTGGTACACATTGGATATGCTACCTCAAAATTAACGATAACAATGCATTTGTTTTCGATTCGTTCGGTGGCACACCACCTGCCAGGTTGGTGAAGTATCTCAGTGTTGCCAACCTCTACTACAATAACAAACGCATCCAGGGTTTCACCGATGTTAACTGTGGCCACCTTTGCCTTTCTGTTCTCGCATACATGTCTAAAATAAATAACCCGTCGGTGGAACATTTTCAGAAAGCATTGTGGAATCTTAAACACGATGGGCGTGTTCCATCTCACGAGCGAATCTTCGATCCTGAAACTCACGCTGCACGACGACATCGTCTATCCTAAATCCGTAGCTCTGCGTGCATTCTACAGCATGTACCTCATACCTAACGTCACGCATCACAACAACAAAATTAGCGTCGGAAGCGAACACATCGTCGTCACGCCAGGTCAATACAATCTTTCCACTTTGCAAGCTCAATTACCCAAAGGCACGTACCTTTCTCAAAATTCGGTCACGCACAGAGTGGAAATCGTGTCGGCGACGGAGACCGTGGACCTGGGCACCATGGGAGAACTTTTAGGTTTCGAAAACAACACAAAACTCGAAGCTGGCATCAAGCACACAGCAGCAAACATTCCTAAATTTCTGGCCATAGAGACTCTGAACGTTCACTGTAACGTGGCGGAAGGCATGATCACTAAATCTTCGGACGGGGAGTTGCTGGGAAGTCACAAGCAGACGGGAATCATCGCCACATTCAAACCCAATTCCGAATTCATGGAACCGATCATCTACACGCCCTCTTCGCCGATCTATTTTCCAGTATGTCGCAACCGCATAGACGACATAGAGTTGGTAGTGACGAACGAGAAAGACGAGGTGGTGGATTTCGCAGGTGCCACTACGACGGCCATCGTGGAGATCAACGTATAATAAATAACCATACATAGTAAAAATGGAGCAAATCGAAAGTTACGAATTGCAATCTTTCCCTCCCAACCGTCGCACGTTCGCTAATCTCAACGAAGCGAACAGGGAGATCGAATACGACGTGGACGTAGGGGACGGATTTGTTCATCCTCACAGAGCGGACCTCTACCTTCAATTCGACGTGGTGAAAAAGGAAAGCGGAGAAGCATTTCCGCCCAATGCAAATTTGAAACTCGTGGACAACTTCGTGCCTCACCTGTTCTCGCAGGTGGAGGTGAGGAAACACAACACCGTCATCGACAGAATCGATTATCCAGGCATCACGTCGACGGCAGTGGGAACATTGAAATTATCCAAAACGGACGCAGCATACTACCAGGCGGGAGGATTCGAAGCGGGAACGAAAATATCGACGAGAAGTCACACGGTGCTCTTTCCCATGCGTCTGCTACCGGGATTCTTCTCCGACTACAAAGAGATCATGTGGAAGGGAGGATTGCGCGTCACGTTTCGAAGAGCGGCCAACGACAACGACGCACTGATGCGATACACCAACTTGAACGCCGACGGCACGCCGATAGTCAACACATTACCCGAAGCAGCCAAGTGCGTCATCCGGAGCATGGAATTGAGAATGCCGATCGTGGAATACGAAACAAACTACGCCCTCAAGTACAAAGCGGAGATCTTGAAGAGTCCGCAGGTGCCGATTCACTTTCACGGTTACCAGTGCGTGCAGAAGTTGGCGTCGGGAAGTCACATGGAATTCGACGTGACGACTCAGTTCAACAACATACAGTTCGACATGCCAGATTTCGTCGTAGTGCTCTTTCAAACCGGGCGCGATAACAACCAGGAAAAAGATTCCAGCAAGTTCGACGACTGCAAGATCAAGAACGTTTATCTCAAGAACGGTAGGAACGAAGTGTTCCCGCGCGAGAATTACAACCTCGACATGACCAAAGACGATTACCTCAAACTTTACAAAGCTTACACGGCTTACAAGCGCGTGACCGAGGGAAGCGTGGACGTGTACTACACTCCCAGCGAATTCAAAATCCGCAGGCCGATGTTCGTCATCAACACGACGAAGAGGAAGCAGGTGGTGGTCAACGATCGCACCAACATCAAGATCGTCTGCGAGTTCCACGAAGCCTTGCCCGAGGACACCGTGTGCAGCGTCATCCTGGTCGCCGAGAAGTCCTTCGTCCACGACGTGAAGAACGAGAGGGTGACGGAACAGTTTTAAAAAATTCGTAAAAAAAAAATTGCCACATACTAAAAAAAATCAACATCCAACACATTTTAGGTTAAAGAACCTTAAAATACTGAAATATTAAAACAAACAGAATCCAATGTAGGTTAGTTCGGTGCGTAAATAAAAAAAAAAAAATGATAGGTTAAGTTATATCACTTAGGATCGTAAAAAAATTAAAAAATCGTAAGAAAAAAAAAATAGGTTAAGTTATATCACGTAAGATCGTGGCATTCGTACCAAGTACGAGTGGGAAAAAAATTAGATGCGGTGAAAATTGCACTGAAAAATCGTCAAACGCTATAAAATCAACAAAAAAATCGTCAAAATATGCTACCACTGAGGTTAAATCCATAAAAAAAAAAAGGGCTCGTACCAATCAACATCCAACACATTTTAGGTTAAAGAACCTTAAAATACTAAAATATTAAAACAAACAGAATCCAATGTAGGTTAGTTCGGTGCGTAAATAAAAAAAAAAATGATAGGTTAAGTTATATCACTTAGGATCGTAAAAAAAATTAAAAAATCGTAAGAAAAAAAAGATAGGTTAAGTTATATCACTTAGGATCGTAAAAAAAATTAAAAAATCGTAAGAAAAAAAAAAATAGGTTAAGTTATATCACGTAAGATCGTAAAAAAAATTAAAAAATCGTAAGAAAAAAAAAGATAGGTTAAGTTATATCACGTAAGATCGTGGCATTCGTACCAAGTACGAGTGGGAAAAAAAATGAGATGTGGTGAAAATTGCACTGAAAAGTCGTCAAACGCTATAAAATCAACAAAAAAATCGCTAACACTGAGGTTAAATCCAAAAAAAAGAAGGGCTCGTACCAAGTACGGCGTAGAACCGGCCCAATTACACTACTCATGAATATTACACATGGATTACATTTTTCCCCATGAGCCAATAGAGAGCGTCGAGCTGATTCCATTGAGTGCAAAATCACTTCTTTATCTTCAATAGTAACGGATATAAGCGAGTTTGAAATGTTATATAATTATATTGTAAAATGTGTGAAATTCGATTGTTTTATAATGTTTCAACAATCAAAATCTATATTTCAAATCTCGTCGACAACGACTACAATCGGGCAGAAATAGATTGTTTTTATTTTATTGCTATTTGGTTAGGTTAATTAAAGTTAAGTTAAGTTAGGTTAGGTCAGGTCAGTTTAGGTTAGGTTAGGTCGAACTGATTAAATTGAGTGTAAAATCACTTCTGTATCTTCAAGAGTAACGGAGATATGCGAGTTTGAAATTTTATATAATTCTATCGTAAAAAGTGTATAATTCGATTGTTTTATAATGTTTCAACAATCAAAATCTCTATTTGAAATCTCCTCGACAACGAATACAATAGGTAATAAATAGATTGTTTAATTTATTGTTAGGATTTTTTCCATGGTATCTAAGCATGAATATTACACATGGATTACATTTTTCCCCATGAGCCAATAGAGAGCGTCGACCTGATTCCATTGAGTGCAAAATCACTTCTGTATCTTCAATAGTAACGGAGATATGCGAGTTTGAAATGTTATATAATTATATTGTAAAATGTGTGAAATTCGATTGTTTTATAATGTTTCAACAATCAAAATCTATATTTCAAATCTCGTCGACAACGACTACAATCGGGCACAAATAGATTGTTTTTATTTTATTGTTATTAGGTTAGGTTAGGTTAGGTTAATTAAAGTTAAGTTAGGTTAGGTCAGGTCAGTTTAGGTTAGGTTAGGTCGAACTGATTAAATTGAGTGTAAAATCACTTCTGTATCTTCAAGAGTAACGGAGATATGCGAGTTTGAAATTTTATATAATTCTATCGTAAAAAGTGTATAATTCGATTGTTTTATAATGTTTCAACAATCAAAATCTATATTTGAAATCTCCTCGACAACGAATACAATAGGTAATAAATAGATTGTTTAATTTATTGTTATGAGAGTTTCCATGATAACTAAGCATGAATATTACACATGGATTACATTTTTCCCCATGAGCCAATAGAGAGCGTCGAGCTGATTCCATTGAGTGCAAAATCACTTCTTTATCTTCAATAGTAACGGAGATAAGCGAGTTTGAAATGTTATATAATTATATTGTAAAATGTGTGAAATTCGATTGTTTTATAATGTTTCAACAATCAAAATCTATATTTCAAATCTCCTCGACAACGACTACAATCAGGCACAAATAGATTGTTTTTATTTTATTGCTATTTGGTTAGGTTAATTAAAGTTAAGTTAAGTTAGGTTAGGTCAGGTCAGTTTAGGTTAGGTTAGGTCGACCTGATTAAATTGAGTGTAAAATCACTTCTGTATCTTCAACAGTAACGGAGATATGCGAGTTTGAAATTTTATATAATTCTATCGTAAAAAGTGTATAATTCGATTGTTTTATAATGTTTCAACAATCAAAATCTATATTTGAAATCTCCTCGACAACGAATACAATAGGTAATAAATAGATTGTTTAATTTATTGTTATGAGAGTTTCCATGATAACTAAGCATGAATATTACACATGGATTACATTTTTCCCCATGAGCCAATAGAGAGCGTCGAGCTGATTCCATTGAGTGCAAAATCACTTCTTTATCTTCAATAGTAACGGAGATAAGCGAGTTTGAAATGTTATATAATTATATTGTAAAATGTGTGAAATTCGATTGTTTTATAATGTTTCAACAATCAAAATCTATATTTCAAATCTCGTCGACAACGACTACAATCGGGCAGAAATAGATTGTTTTTATTTTATTGCTATTTGGTTAGGTTAATTAAAGTTAAGTTAGGTTAGGTCAGGTCAGTTTAGGTTAGGTTAGGTCGAACTGATTAAATTGAGTGTAAAATCACTTCTGTATCTTCAAGAGTAACGGAGATATGCGAGTTTGAAATTTTATATAATTCTATCGTAAAAAGTGTATAATTCGATTGTTTTATAATGTTTCAACAATCAAAATCTCTATTTGAAATCTCCTCGACAACGAATACAATAGGTAATAAATAGATTGTTTAATTTATTGTTAGGATTTTTTCCATGGTATCTAAGCATGAATATTACACATGGATTACATTTTTCCCCATGAGCCAATAGAGAGCGTCGAGCTGATTCCATTGAGTGCAAAATCACTTCTGTATCTTCAATGGTAACGGAGATATGCGAGTTTGAAATGTTATATAATTATATTGTAAAATGTGTGAAATTCGATTGTTTTATAATGTTTCAACAATCAAAATCTATATTTCAAATCTCGTCGACAACGACTACAATCGGGCACAAATAGATTGTTTTTATTTTATTGTTATTAGGTTAGGTTAGGTTAGGTTAATTAAAGTTAAGTTAGGTTAGGTCAGGTCAGTTTAGGTTAGGTTAGGTCGAACTGATTAAATTGAGTGTAAAATCACTTCTGTATCTTCAAGAGTAACGGAGATATGCGAGTTTGAAATTTTATATAATTCTATCGTAAAAAGTGTATAATTCGATTGTTTTATAATGTTTCAACAATCGAAATCTCTATTTGAAATCTCCTCGACAACGAATACAATAGGTAATAAATAGATTGTTTAATTTATTGTTAGGATTTTTTCCATGGTATCTAAGCATGAATATTACACATGGATTACATTTTTCCCCATGAGCCAATAGAGAGCGTCGACCTGATTCCATTGAGTGCAAAATCACTTCTGTATCTTCAATAGTAACGGAGATATGCGAGTTTGAAATGTTATATAATTATATTGTAAAATGTGTGAAATTCGATTGTTTTATAATGTTTCAACAATCAAAATCTATATTTGAAATCTCCTCGACAACGAATACAATAGGTAATAAATAGATTGTTTAATTTATTGTTATGAGAGTTTCCATGATAACTAAGCATGAATATTACACATGGATTACATTTTTCCCCATGAGCCAATAGAGAGCGTCGAGCTGATTCCATTGAGTGCAAAATCACTTCTTTATCTTCAATAGTAACGGATATAAGCGAGTTTGAAATGTTATATAATTATATTGTAAAATGTGTGAAATTCGATTGTTTTATAATGTTTCAACAATCAAAATCTATATTTCAAATCTCGTCGACAACGACTACAATCGGGCAGAAATAGATTGTTTTTATTTTATTGCTATTTGGTTAGGTTAATTAAAGTTAAGTTAAGTTAGGTTAGGTCAGGTCAGTTTAGGTTAGGTTAGGTCGAACTGATTAAATTGAGTGTAAAATCACTTCTGTATCTTCAAGAGTAACGGAGATATGCGAGTTTGAAATTTTATATAATTCTATCGTAAAAAGTGTATAATTCGATTGTTTTATAATGTTTCAACAATCAAAATCTCTATTTGAAATCTCCTCGACAACGAATACAATAGGTAATAAATAGATTGTTTAATTTATTGTTAGGATTTTTTCCATGGTATCTAAGCATGAATATTACACATGGATTACATTTTTCCCCATGAGCCAATAGAGAGCGTCGACCTGATTCCATTGAGTGCAAAATCACTTCTGTATCTTCAATAGTAACGGAGATATGCGAGTTTGAAATGTTAGTAGTGTAAGTTGGTTGTTTCAAAATAGTACTTAGTAGGTATCCTCTTTTTTATCAATGAAATATCACTTTTTGACATATTTTGACAATTTTTTGTCGACCTTTTAGCGTTTAGCAATGTTTTTAGTACAATTTTCAATGCATTATTTTTTCCCACCTCGTACTTGGTAGGTATGCATTTGTAGCCTTTTTTTTTATCAATTGAATATCAGTTTTTGACATATTTTGACAATTTTTTGTCGATGTTTTAGCGTTTAGCGATGTTTCAGTAAAATTTCCCTTTTTTCCCACTCGTACTTGGTACGAATGCCACGATCTTACGTGATATATCTTAACCTATTCATTTTTTTTTGTGCTAAACTACACGAGAGCCTCTACGTGCTTTGACCTATTTTAGAGTAGGACCATAAAGCCAGTTTTGCAACCGAAAGTGAGGCTCGAAGTGAGGCTCGGTGAGGCTCGACTTAATGGTTTGCTCTTGTAAGGCATAAGCCTCATTTTCTCGCAGTGTTGCCAACACCTTACTCGAAATAAAATCACCAAGGTTTTTTTTTTTTTTCCTTGGTCTAACCTATGTTATTGAACTGCATCGTCACGTCCAAACTCGCATGACTTCCAGACACTAGTGGTTTTTTTTTCATACTTTTTCTCACGTATAGGTGTACATGATGAATCTGCAAACAGATTTTTCCTAAGTCTCACCGTTTCCAAGATAACCTCACTTCCGGTCGCCGTTTTGGATTTGCGAACATAGGTTCTATTCATACTTTACTCACATATAGGCGTACATGATGAATCCTCAAACAGATTTTTCCTAAGTCTCACCGTTTCCAAGATAATCTCACTTCCGGTCGCCATTTTGGATTTCCGAACATAGGTTCTATTCATATTTTTTCTCACATATAGGCGTACGTGATGAATCCGCAAACAGATTACTCCTACGTCTTACCGTTTCCAAGATAATCCCACTTCCGGTCGCCATTTTGGATTTCCGAGCATAGGTTCTATTCATACTTTTTCTCACATATAGGTGTACATGATGAATCACCAAACAGATTTTTCCTAATTCTTACTGTTTCCAAGATAATCCCACTTCCGGTCGCCATTTTGGATTTCCGAACATAGGTTCTATTCACATTTTACTCACATATAGGCGTACATGATGAATCACCAAACAGATTTTACCTAAGTCTTACCGTTTCCAAGATAACCCCACTTCCGGTCGCCATTTTGGATTTCCGAACATAGGTTCTATTCACATTTTACTCACATATAGGCGTACGTGATGAATCACCAAACAGATTTTTCCTAAGTCTTACCGTTTCCAAGATAACCCCACTTCCGGTCGCCATTTTGGATTTCCGAACATAGGTTCTATTCATACTTTTTCTCACATATAGGTGTACATGATGAATCACCAAACAGATTTTTCCTAAGTCATGAATTGGAGGGTCTATGAAAACCTATATTAATTCTCGTAAGAGAACAGAAAACAAACAAACAAAAAAAAAAAAAAAAAACAATACTGTGAGTAGAGTAGTGGGCCGGGTTCAACGCCCGAAAATGAGGCTCGGTGAGGCTCGCCTTAATGGATTTCTCTCGTAAGGCTAGAGCCTCATTTTCTTGCAGTGTTGCCAGCCTCTTACTTGAAAAAATCACCAAGGTTGTTTTTGGGTATAACCTAACCTAAAGCAAGGAGCTGGCAACACTGCTGGAGGCTTGCACCTAACCTAACCTAACCTAACCTAACCTAACCTAACCTAACCTAACCTACCTAACCTAACCTAACCAACCTAACCTAACCTAACCTAATCTAACCTAACCAAACCTAACCTAACCTAACCTAACCTAACCTAATCTAATCTAACCTAACTGGTGAGGCTCGCCTTAATGGATTTCTCTCGTAAGGCATGAGCCTCATTTTCTCGCAGTGTTACCAACTCCTCACTCGAAAAAATCACCAAGGTTTTATTCGGTCTAACCTAACCTAAAGCAAGGAGCTGGCAACACTGCTTGAGGCTTGCACCTAACCTAACCTAACCTAACCTAACCTAACCTAACCTACCTAACCTACCTAACCTAACCTAACCTAACCAACCTAACCTACCTAACCTAACCTAACCTAACCTAACCTAACCAACCTAACCTACCTAACCTAACCTAACCTAACCTAACCTAACCAAACCTAACCTAACCTAAAGCAAGGAGCTGGCAACACTGCTTGAGGCTTGCCTTAATTAATTACATAAAGCAATTTGCCAACCTACTGGTATTTTTGCCATAGCTTTTTACAAAAAAAAAAGAGAGGAGAGAGGGAAGAGTTAAACAACCGACAATGCTGCTAATATTTACCTACAGCTTTTTTTTTTTTTTTTACTTGGCAAGGGTTTAGCCAATTTATACACTGGCGCAACATACACACACTTGGCAATAGAGCCGGCAACAAATATATACTACTGTGGTTATTACAACAAATAGTCTTCTTCAACCCCAATCCAACAACCCAAAAAATCATCATCCTAACTAGAACCATGTAACTATCTGCCATCTGTTAGAGGTTTTGTGAACTAAGTGGTGCTTTGTTTGTGTGTAAAAAAAAATGCAATGCTTTTTGCACTTGGTTATCATCACCTAACATGTTATTAATTGTTTTTTAAAATTAATTACAACTGAAAACTAATAATTAATATTATCTAAAGTTACTAATTAATAGTATACAAGTAATTGATATAATTTTTTTGTTCTTGTTGCTAGTGTTGGGTAATTATAGTTGTTGCAAAATATAAGCTCTCGCGTATGACAGTTTCTGAGTTTTGTTGGGTATATATAGACGAATCGAAATTTTACTTGTTATGTTAAATTGTATGTTAGGGTACATTGTAGGAGAAATCATTGTATATTAGAGCGCTCTTTTAATGATTTGCCTATAACTGCATACAGGCAGCCGTAAATTTAACATAAAATATCCTGATCCTGTTTCTTCTAGCATGTGCGACGTTTGTTGTGGTGGGATCATTGGGGGAAATGTGATTCTCCCAGTATGTCATCTGACTTACTAGCATATGCGATACGAAGAACAGGTGTGTATGTGGCTTACTAGGATTAGGCTCATGGTAATGAGGTCCTAGTAGCTGAAACGTTGTCGGGGTATTTTGCAAAAAATTTCCTTAAACAGTTAACAAATATAATATATATTTTTTTTAAATTCAGACATTAGATGGATTTTACAAATATATTTTTTAAAAAAAATAGGTTAGGTAATTGTGGCTTCTACAGCTCGCCAAGCAGGGTGCTCTTGCATAAGCTCTTATCAGTCTGTAAGTCAGCAACAAGCAACCTGCGCTAGAGGTAGATGCTCTTGACATTATGAAAAATAAAAGCTTGAGTAACATTTTTTTTTGTGTTTTTTGATTAGTTAAAAAAATACGTAATGTGATGACTCATATCTTCTGATTGCGCGACAAGTTATTACGTAACATTGTGATGACTCATATCTAATGCCCTTTGTTGTATTAACTATAAGGGAGTAAACTATTACACAACATATTGCAACAAGTTATGACGTAATGTGATGAGTCATATCTAACGTGGCGTCTTCTGATTGGTTAATTATTACAGGTGTTTTCAATACGGTTTGCGCTTTTATTATAAAAGACTGCATACACGGCAGACCAGTCAGTCTCGTGAGAGCAGCCGAAGAGTACGGACGTCCTGTCGCAGCGCTCCTTGTTTTTTTTGTAAAAAAATAAGTATTTAACTTTTTTTGCAGCTACATACCATCTATTATTTCAAGTTCAAAGGTGTTTCACGTGGTTTTTCATAGTAATTTCGACCAGATTGAATTTTGACGTGATCGTGCGTTTTCTATTTCACCTCAAGAAATTCTATATAAATAACATACCTGAAAATTGTATCGCTATATACTAGATTTTTTGATTTCTGTGATTTTCGAAAAAGCAATGGCATCCACCACCAGTTTTAATCGTAAAAATGATAAAACTGAATGTGTTACTTGTGGGAAGCTAATCTCAAGGAACAATTTATCGGTACACAGGGCAAGATGTAGCGAAACAGGTTCGAGAATTAATCGTTCGTTACCTTCTAAGTCTTGTGCTCGATGCGGAAAGATGATCAGCATTACAAATTTAAGTAAACACCTGAAAATTTGCAAACCATCGACCGGACAAGCATCGAAAAGGAAAATCGATAATGCAGAAACGGAAGCTTCCACTTCCAAGCAAATTAAATTATCTAATGAACGCAAACCAATTAGATCTGCGTTCAACGACCAACTCCAGGATTTTTCAATTAAGTCAGAACCAGGTCGTGACATTCTAAGTTTCTTGGACGAAACGAAAACATCTGTATTAAATATTTTGAAAGATAAACTTGAAAACAACTCTATAAAAATATACGTTGTTCTGTTTTCCGAATACGAGAAAGTCGATGGCACAACGAGTATTTTTTATCATCGTACAAAAAACCAGACTCTTTATTTGGCGGACGTCGAAAATTTAGACAACTTCTATTATAAAGTTACCAACGAGCTGGTTAAGAAACACGACGGTTTCGAGGCTAAAGGGTCGGGATGGTCTCTGTGTGGAAGTCCTCACACGTTAACTGTTTACGTAAACCGATTCTCGCCTCTTCGTGCATCCAGCTACGTTCCTCTTCCACCGAACATTCAACACAAGAGGGCTGTGTTGAATATACAGAACAGCGATGACAAGTGTTTTTTTTTGGTGTATATTGGCTGCACTGCATCCTGTTAATTGCAAAAATAATCCACAGTGGGTTGGACATTACAAACAATACGAGTCCGAGTTTGAAAGTGTAATGTCTGGCATCGAATACCCGGTGACATTGTCGGATATAACAAAGTTCGAAAATCGTGCAGGAAAACGCATCGCTATTAATGTATATTCCTACACGTCAGATAAATATCTCGTGCATCCCGTCAGGATAAGCGATGTCGACGATGACGATGCTCGTGTGATTAATCTCCTTCTCATTTCCAACGAGGATGTTCATCACTACACGCTAATTCGTTCTCTATCACGTTTGGTCAGAAGTCAAACTACCAAGCATGCAAACAACATCGAAGTTTGCCCGAGATGCCTAACCACGTTCGACGATCGAAAACAACTCGATTATCAAAATTACACCGGACTTCAAATTGCTATCGAGAAACTTGCCGAACATAAAATTTATTGCGGTGACAACAGACCGGCTAGAATGTTGATGCCCGAAACGAACGAAGTCGAAGAATTCAAAATGCACAAGGCATTGTTGGAACATCCGGCCATCATCGTTGCTGATTTCGAGGCGTTCCTGAAACCACTCTCCTACTGCGAACCAGACCCCGAACTTTCTTCCACAACGCCGTACCAGCTTCATCAACCTAATAGTTTCGGCTATGTTGTTGTGCGACGTGATAAAATAAATGAAGCCTATATATACCGCGGGCCAAATGTAATCGAACACTTCCTGGAAAAAATGGTGGAGGAGGTTGAGGTAATTGGTAGCGTACTGCTTACATCAAAACCGATGGCACCTTTAACTGAAAATGAACTTCAAAATTACATTTCCACTGAGGTGTGTCCGGTATGTGATCAAAGTTTCACTGATGAGAACAAAAAAATATTCCACCACGATCATTTCAGCGGAAACTACATAGGTGGAATTTGCAACACGTGCAATTTTAAAATCCAGAAACCTAAATTCATCCCCATATTCTTTCACAACGGAAGCGGATATGATTTTCACCACCTGGTGAGACATCTTGGCTACGATCCGAAACGTATAGGTGTCTTGGCCGAGAATGAAGAACGCTACATTAGTCTCAGCAAGCAAGTGTCGATTCCGGGAACGAAAAATACAATCGAGATGCTCTTCCTGGATTCGTATAGATTTCTCTCTGCAAGTCTGGATGCTTTAGCGAACAAACTCACCGACGATCAATTTAAAATAACTAGAGCTAGTTTTCCCAACGTAGACATAGAACTCGTTAGACGTAAAGGGGTTTATCCTTACGAATACGTTAGTGATGGTTCTAAATTTAACGACGACGCTCTTCCACTTCCAAGAGAATTTTACAGCAGACTCAGAGAGAAAGGAATCACGGACGAAGAATACCAACACGCGCAACTCATGTGGGAGAAATTAGAATGTAGGACACTCGGAGACTACCACGACGCATACTTAAAATTAGACGTGACGATACTCGCGGATGTTTTTCAAGCGTTCAGGAAAACGGCAACGAATATTTATAAATTAGATCCAGCGTATTTCTACAGTCTACCGGGATTAGCGTGGTCGGCAATGTTATTCCAGACAAAGGTCAAGCTGGAACTGATATCGGACGTTGACATGTTGCTATTCATCGAAAGAGGGATACGAGGTGGAATGGTGCAATGCGTACAGAGACATGCAAAAGCTAATAACGTACACATGAAAGAAGATTACGATTCATATCGAGCATCGAATTACATCTTCTACGCCGACGTTAATAATCTCTACGGACATGCCATGGTTCAGAAACTTCCTTACGGGGGATTCGAATGGTTAGATCCCACCACGATAGACATTATTCATTTCGACGATAGCGAGTGTGGTTTCTTCGCAGAGGTAGATCTCCAATTCTCCGACCACCTGCACAACACGTTTTCGGATTTGCCTCCGACTCCCGAAATCAAATGTCCACCCGACTCGGTTCAAGACAAGCTTTTGTTAACATTGGACCCTAAACAGAGATACGTCGTCCACTACAAGAATCTCCGGTTTTTGATTGGAAAGGGTGTTCAGATAGTAAATGTTAGAAGAATACTAAAGTTTAAACATTCCACGTGGTTAAGACCTTACATAGAAACTAACACACAACATAGAACAGCTGCCACTTCCGATTTAGACAAGGACTTCTTTAAATTAATGAACAATGCGGTGTACGGAAAGACCATGGAGAATGTTAGAAAGCACGTAGACGTGAAATTAATTTCCGATAAGAATAAATGTCGGAAGTGGATAGCCGATCCTAGATTCAAGTCGAGAAAAATTTACAACGAGAATTTGGCACTTTTCAATCTAGATATAAAATTGATGAAATTCAGAAAACCAATTTACGTTGGCGCAACGGTTCTCGACTTGTCGAAACTTTACATGTTCGAATTTCATTATGACGTGATGAAACCCTTCTACAATGATAAAATATCACTTTTGTACACGGACACCGACAGCTTTATTTACAGCATACAAACACCTAACCTCTATGAAGACATAAAAAATCCTTCCATGCTTGAGTATTTCGATACTTCTGCGTATCCTCAACCCAACAGATTTGGAATTCCATCTCGTAACAAAAAAGTCCTAGGTAAACTGAAAGATGAATGTAACGGTGATATTATTGTCGAGTTCGCGGGTTTGCGTTCGAAGATGTATGCCATGAGAACAGAGAGTAGCGTCACGAAGAAAGCAAAAGGTGTGGGCAAGAATACGGTGGAGAACAAACTCACCTTCCACGATTACATCGATTGCCTTTACTCACAATCGACGATACTAAGTATAGAACAAAGAATCCAAAGTGTAGACCATGTGATTACAACAAACGAAGTTAGGAAAGTAGCATTAGATCCGCATGACGATAAAAGATGTATTTTGTCTTGTGGAATCCACACGTTGCCTTGGGGACACTATCGTTTGGAAATTAGTAAAAATTGTAGGCAATGCAAATGAAAAAAAAAAAAACTTAAATAACTATAACTAAAATAAAAAAAAAACTTTAACTGTCTCAAATTATCACATACACAATAAATAACTAGCAAGGACAATGAATCTCTTTGGTTTCCGAAAGCAAACAATGGAGCCTGTACACCGCACGGCAGATCTTGAATTTCTACCTTCCATGTTATCTAAACTCAACGGCCTGTTGATCAATCAATTTTCGGAACGCTGCTCTTCTTGCTGGAACAGTGACGATTTCGGATTCGCGACGATCGACATGACGAGGAAACCCAACGACGGAAAATACAGAAACAAAATCAACGACTTTCTAAACGTTGCAACGTTTCTTACAACGTTGCAACGTTTAGAAAGTCGTTGATTTTGTTTCTGTATTTTCCGTCGTTGGGTTTCCTCGTCATGTCGATCGTCGCGAATCCGAAATCGTCGCTGTTCCAGCAAGAAGAGCAGCGTTCCGAAAATTGATTGATCAACAGGCCGTTGAGTTTAGATAACATGGAAGGTAGAAATTCAAGATCTGCCGTGCGGTGTACAGGCTCCATTGTTTGCTTTCGGAAACCAAAGAGATTCATTGTCCTTGCTAGTTATTTATTGTGTATGTGATAATTTGAGACAGTTAAAGTTTTTTTTTTATTTTAGTTATAGTTATTTAAGTTTTTTTTTTTTTCATTTGCATTGCCTACAATTTTTACTAATTTCCAAACGATAGTGTCCCCAAGGCAACGTGTGGATTCCACAAGACAAAATACATCTTTTATCGTCATGCGGATCTAATGCTACTTTCCTAACTTCGTTTGTTGTAATCACATGGTCTACACTTTGGATTCTTTGTTCTATACTTAGTATCGTCGATTGTGAGTAAAGGCAATCGATGTAATCGTGGAAGGTGAGTTTGTTCTCCACCGTATTCTTGCCCACACCTTTTGCTTTCTTCGTGACGCTACTCTCTGTTCTCATGGCATACATCTTCGAACGCAAACCCGCGAACTCGACAATAATATCACCGTTACATTCATCTTTCAGTTTACCTAGGACTTTTTTGTTACGAGATGGAATTCCAAATCTGTTGGGTTGAGGATACGCAGAAGTATCGAAATACTCAAGCATGGAAGGATTTTTTATGTCTTCATAGAGGTTAGGTGTTTGTATGCTGTAAATAAAGCTGTCGGTGTCCGTGTACAAAAGTGATATTTTATCATTGTAGAAGGGTTTCATCACGTCATAATGAAATTCGAACATGTAAAGTTTCGACAAGTCGAGAACCGTTGCGCCAACGTAAATTGGTTTTCTGAATTTCATCAATTTTATATCTAGATTGAAAAGTGCCAAATTCTCGTTGTAAATTTTTCTCGACTTGAATCTAGGATCGGCTATCCACTTCCGACATTTATTCTTATCGGAAATTAATTTCACGTCTACGTGCTTTCTAACATTCTCCATGGTCTTTCCGTACACCGCATTGTTCATTAATTTAAAGAAGTCCTTGTCTAAATCGGAAGTGGCAGCTGTTCTATGTTGTGTGTTAGTTTCTATGTAAGGTCTTAACCACGTGGAATGTTTAAACTTTAGTATTCTTCTAACATTTACTATCTGAACACCCTTTCCAATCAAAAACCGGAGATTCTTGTAGTGGACGACGTATCTCTGTTTAGGGTCCAATGTTAACAAAAGCTTGTCTTGAACCGAGTCGGGTGGACATTTGATTTCGGGAGTCGGAGGCAAATCCGAAAACGTGTTGTGCAGGTGGTCGGAGAATTGGAGATCTACCTCTGCGAAGAAACCACACTCGCTATCGTCGAAATGAATAATGTCTATCGTGGTGGGATCTAACCATTCGAATCCCCCGTAAGGAAGTTTCTGAACCATGGCATGTCCGTAGAGATTATTAACGTCGGCGTAGAAGATGTAATTCGATGCTCGATATGAATCGTAATCTTCTTTCATGTGTACGTTATTAGCTTTTGCATGTCTCTGTACGCATTGCACCATTCCACCTCGTATCCCTCTTTCGATGAATAGCAACATGTCAACGTCCGATATCAGTTCCAGCTTGACCTTTGTCTGGAATAACATTGCCGACCACGCTAATCCCGGTAGACTGTAGAAATACGCTGGATCTAATTTATAAATATTCGTTGCCGTTTTCCTGAACGCTTGAAAAACATCCGCGAGTATCGTCACGTCTAATTTTAAGTATGCGTCGTGGTAGTCTCCGAGTGTCCTACATTCTAATTTCTCCCACATGAGTTGCGCGTGTTGGTATTCTTCGTCCGTGATTCCTTTCTCTCTGAGTCTGCTGTAAAATTCTCTTGGAAGTGGAAGAGCGTCGTCGTTAAATTTAGAACCATCACTAACGTATTCGTAAGGATAAACCCCTTTACGTCTAACGAGTTCTATGTCTACGTTGGGAAAACTAGCTCTAGTTATTTTAAATTGATCGTCGGTGAGTTTGTTCGCTAAAGCATCCAGACTTGCAGAGAGAAATCTATACGAATCTAGGAAGAGCATCTCGATTGTATTTTTCGTTCCCGGAATCGACACTTGCTTGCTGAGACTAATGTAGCGTTCTTCATTCTCGGCCAAGACACCTATACGTTTCGGATCGTAGCCAAGATGTCTCACCAGGTGGTGAAAATCATATCCGCTTCCGTTGTGAAAGAATATGGGGATGAATTTAGGTTTCTGGATTTTAAAATTGCACGTGTTGCAAATTCCACCTATGTAGTTTCCGCTGAAATGATCGTGGTGGAATATTTTTTTGTTCTCATCAGTGAAACTTTGATCACATACCGGACACACCTCAGTGGAAATGTAATTTTGAAGTTCATTTTCAGTTAAAGGTGCCATCGGTTTTGATGTAAGCAGTACGCTACCAATTACCTCAACCTCCTCCACCATTTTTTCCAGGAAGTGTTCGATTACATTTGGCCCGCGGTATATATAGGCTTCATTTATTTTATCACGTCGCACAACAACATAGCCGAAACTATTAGGTTGATGAAGCTGGTACGGCGTTGTGGAAGAAAGTTCGGGGTCTGGTTCGCAGTAGGAGAGTGGTTTCAGGAACGCCTCGAAATCAGCAACGATGATGGCCGGATGTTCCAACAATGCCTTGTGCATTTTGAATTCTTCGACTTCGTTCGTTTCGGGCATCAACATTCTAGCCGGTCTGTTGTCACCGCAATAAATTTTATGTTCGGCAAGTTTCTCGATAGCAATTTGAAGTCCGGTGTAATTTTGATAATCGAGTTGTTTTCGATCGTCGAACGTGGTTAGGCATCTCGGGCAAACTTCGATGTTGTTTGCATGCTTGGTAGTTTGACTTCTGACCAAACGTGATAGAGAACGAATTAGCGTGTAGTGATGAACATCCTCGTTGGAAATGAGAAGGAGATTAATCACACGAGCATCGTCATCGTCGACATCGCTTATCCTGACGGGATGCACGAGATATTTATCTGACGTGTAGGAATATACATTAATAGCGATGCGTTTTCCTGCACGATTTTCGAACTTTGTTATATCCGACAATGTCACCGGGTATTCGATGCCAGACATTACACTTTCAAACTCGGACTCGTATTGTTTGTAATGTCCAACCCACTGTGGATTATTTTTGCAATTAACAGGATGCAGTGCAGCCAATATACACCAAAAAAAACACTTGTCATCGCTGTTCTGTATATTCAACACAGCCCTCTTGTGTTGAATGTTCGGTGGAAGAGGAACGTAGCTGGATGCACGAAGAGGCGAGAATCGGTTTACGTAAACAGTTAACGTGTGAGGACTTCCACACAGAGACCATCCCGACCCTTTAGCCTCGAAACCGTCGTGTTTCTTAACCAGCTCGTTGGTAACTTTATAATAGAAGTTGTCTAAATTTTCGACGTCCGCCAAATAAAGAGTCTGGTTTTTTGTACGATGATAAAAAATACTCGTTGTGCCATCGACTTTCTCGTATTCGGAAAACAGAACAACGTATATTTTTATAGAGTTGTTTTCAAGTTTATCTTTCAAAATATTTAATACAGATGTTTTCGTTTCGTCCAAGAAACTTAGAATGTCACGACCTGGTTCTGACTTAATTGAAAAATCCTGGAGTTGGTCGTTGAACGCAGATCTAATTGGTTTGCGTTCATTAGATAATTTAATTTGCTTGGAAGTGGAAGCTTCCGTTTCTGCATTATCGATTTTCCTTTTCGATGCTTGTCCGGTCGATGGTTTGCAAATTTTCAGGTGTTTACTTAAATTTGTAATGCTGATCATCTTTCCGCATCGAGCACAAGACTTAGAAGGTAACGAACGATTAATTCTCGAACCTGTTTCGCTACATCTTGCCCTGTGTACCGATAAATTGTTCCTTGAGATTAGCTTCCCACAAGTAACACATTCAGTTTTATCATTTTTACGATTAAAACTGGTGGTGGATGCCATTGCTTTTTCGAAAATCACAGAAATCAAAAAATCTAGTATATAGCGATACAATTTTCAGGTATGTTATTTATATAGAATTTCTTGAGGTGAAATAGAAAACGCACGATCACGTCAAAATTCAATCTGGTCGAAATTACTATGAAAAACCACGTGAAACACCTTTGAACTTGAAATAATAGATGGTATGTAGCTGCAAAAAAAGTTAAATACTTATTTTTTTACAAAAAAAACAAGGAGCGCTGCGACAGGACGTCCGTACTCTTCGGCTGCTCTCACGAGACTGACTGGTCTGCCGTGTATGCAGTCTTTTATAATAAAAGCGCAAACCGTATTGAAAACACCTGTAATAATTAACCAATCAGAAGACGCCACGTTAGATATGACTCATCACATTACGTCATAACTTGTTGCAATATGTTGTGTAATAGTTTACTCCCTTATAGTTAATACAACAAAGGGCATTAGATATGAGTCATCACAATGTTACGTAATAACTTGTCGCGCAATCAGAAGATATGAGTCATCACATTACGTATTTTTTTAACTAATCAAAAAACACAAAAAAAAATGTTACTCAAGCTTTTATTTTTCATAATGTCAAGAGCATCTACCTCTAGCGCAGGTTGCTTGTTGCTGACTTACAGACTGATAAGAGCTTATGCAAGAGCACCCTGCTTGGCGAGCTGTAGAAGCCACAATTACCTAACCTATTTTTTTTAAAAAATATATTTGTAAAATCCATCTAATGTCTGAATTTAAAAAAAATATATATTATATTTGTTAACTGTTTAAGGAAATTTTTTGCAAAATACCCCGACAACGTTTCAGCTACTAGGACCTCATTACCATGAGCCTAATCCTAGTAAGCCACATACACACCTGTTCTTCGTATCGCATATGCTAGTAAGTCAGATGACATACTGGGAGAATCACATTTCCCCCAATGATCCCACCACAACAAACGTCGCACATGCTAGAAGAAACAGGATCAGGATATTTTATGTTAAATTTACGGCTGCCTGTATGCAGTTATAGGCAAATCATTAAAAGAGCGCTCTAATATACAATGATTTCTCCTACAATGTACCCTAACATACAATTTAACATAACAAGTAAAATTTCGATTCGTCTATATATACCCAACAAAACTCAGAAACTGTCATACGCGAGAGCTTATATTTTGCAACAACTATAATTACCCAACACTAGCAACAAGAACAAAAAAATTATATCAATTACTTGTATACTATTAATTAGTAACTTTAGATAATATTAATTATTAGTTTTCAGTTGTAATTAATTTTAAAAAACAATTAATAACATGTTAGGTGATGATAACCAAGTGCAAAAAGCATTGCATTTTTTTTTACACACAAACAAAGCACCACTTAGTTCACAAAACCTCTAACAGATGGCAGATAGTTACATGGTTCTAGTTAGGATGATGATTTTTTGGGTTGTTGGATTGGGGTTGAAGAAGACTATTTGTTGTAATAACCACAGTAGTATATATTTGTTGCCGGCTCTATTGCCAAGTGTGTGTATGTTGCGCCAGTGTATAAATTGGCTAAACCCTTGCCAAGTAAAAAAAAAAAAAAAAGCTGTAGGTAAATATTAGCAGCATTGTCGGTTGTTTAACTCTTCCCTCTCTCCTCTCTTTTTTTTTTGTAAAAAGCTATGGCAAAAATACCAGTAGGTTGGCAAATTGCTTTATGTAATTAATTAAGGCAAGCCTCAAGCAGTGTTGCCAGCTCCTTGCTTTAGGTTAGGTTAGGTTTGGTTAGGTTAGGTTAGGTTAGGTTAGGTTAGGTAGGTTAGGTTGGTTAGGTTAGGTTAGGTTAGGTTAGGTTAGGTAGGTTAGGTTGGTTAGGTTAGGTTAGGTTAGGTAGGTTAGGTAGGTTAGGTTAGGTTAGGTTAGGTTAGGTTAGGTTAGGTGCAAGCCTCAAGCAGTGTTGCCAGCTCCTTGCTTTAGGTTAGGTTAGACCGAATAAAACCTTGGTGATTTTTTCGAGTGAGGAGTTGGTAACACTGCGAGAAAATGAGGCTCATGCCTTACGAGAGAAATCCATTAAGGCGAGCCTCACCAGTTAGGTTAGATTAGATTAGGTTAGGTTAGGTTAGGTTAGGTTAGGTTTGGTTAGGTTAGATTAGGTTAGGTTAGGTTAGGTTGGTTAGGTTAGGTTAGGTAGGTTAGGTTAGGTTAGGTTAGGTTAGGTTAGGTTAGGTTAGGTTAGGTGCAAGCCTCCAGCAGTGTTGCCAGCTCCTTGCTTTAGGTTAGGTTATACCCAAAAACAACCTTGGTGATTTTTTCAAGTAAGAGGCTGGCAACACTGCAAGAAAATGAGGCTCTAGCCTTACGAGAGAAATCCATTAAGGCGAGCCTCACCGAGCCTCATTTTCGGGCGTTGAACCCGGCCCACTACTCTACTCACAGTATTGTTTTTTTTTTTTTTTTTTGTTTGTTTGTTTTCTGTTCTCTTACGAGAATTAATATAGGTTTTCATAGACCCTCCAATTCATGACTTAGGAAAAATCTGTTTGGTGATTCATCATGTACACCTATATGTGAGAAAAAGTATGAATAGAACCTATGTTCGGAAATCCAAAATGGCGACCGGAAGTGGGGTTATCTTGGAAACGGTAAGACTTAGGAAAAATCTGTTTGGTGATTCATCACGTACGCCTATATGTGAGTAAAATGTGAATAGAACCTATGTTCGGAAATCCAAAATGGCGACCGGAAGTGGGGTTATCTTGGAAACGGTAAGACTTAGGTAAAATCTGTTTGGTGATTCATCATGTACGCCTATATGTGAGTAAAATGTGAATAGAACCTATGTTCGGAAATCCAAAATGGCGACCGGAAGTGGGATTATCTTGGAAACAGTAAGAATTAGGAAAAATCTGTTTGGTGATTCATCATGTACACCTATATGTGAGAAAAAGTATGAATAGAACCTATGCTCGGAAATCCAAAATGGCGACCGGAAGTGGGATTATCTTGGAAACGGTAAGACGTAGGAGTAATCTGTTTGCGGATTCATCACGTACGCCTATATGTGAGAAAAAGTATGAATAGAACCTATGTTCGGAAATCCAAAATGGCGACCGGAAGTGAGATTATCTTGGAAACGGTGAGACTTAGGAAAAATCTGTTTGAGGATTCATCATGTACGCCTATATGTGAGTAAAGTATGAATAGAACCTATGTTCGCAAATCCAAAACGGCGACCGGAAGTGAGGTTATCTTGGAAACGGTGAGACTTAGGAAAAATCTGTTTGCAGATTCATCATGTACACCTATACGTGAGAAAAAGTATGAAAAAAAAACCACTAGTGTCTGGAAGTCATGCGAGTTTGGACGTGACGATGCAGTTCAATAACATAGGTTAGACCAAGGAAAAAAAAAAAAAAACCTTGGTGATTTTATTTCGAGTAAGGTGTTGGCAACACTGCGAGAAAATGAGGCTTATGCCTTACAAGAGCAAACCATTAAGTCGAGCCTCACCGAGCCTCACTTCGAGCCTCACTTTCGGTTGCAAAACTGGCTTTATGGTCCTACTCTAAAATAGGTCAAAGCACGTAGAGGCTCTCGTGTAGTTTAGCACAAAAAAAAATGAATAGGTTAAGATATATCACGTAAGATCGTGGCATTCGTACCAAGTACGAGTGGGAAAAAAGGGAAATTTTACTGAAACATCGCTAAACGCTAAAACATCGACAAAAAATTGTCAAAATATGTCAAAAACTGATATTCAATTGATAAAAAAAAAGGCTACAAATGCATACCTACCAAGTACGAGGTGGGAAAAAATAATGCATTGAAAATTGTACTAAAAACATTGCTAAACGCTAAAAGGTCGACAAAAAATTGTCAAAATATGTCAAAAAGTGATATTTCATTGATAAAAAAGAGGATACCTACTAAGTACTATTTTGAAACAACCAACTTACACTACTAATGTTATATAATTATATTGTAAAATGTGTGAAATTCGATTGTTTTATAATGTTTCAACAATCAAAATCTATATTTCAAATCTCGTCGACAACGACTACAATCGGGCACAAATAGATTGTTTTTATTTTATTGTTATTAGGTTAGGTTAGGTTAGGTTAATTAAAGTTAAGTTAGGTTAGGTCAGGTCAGTTTAGGTTAGGTTAGGTCGAACTGATTAAATTGAGTGTAAAATCACTTCTGTATCTTCAAGAGTAACGGAGATATGCGAGTTTGAAATTTTATATAATTCTATCGTAAAAAGTGTATAATTCGATTGTTTTATAATGTTTCAACAATCAAAATCTATATTTGAAATCTCCTCGACAACGAATACAATAGGTAATAAATAGATTGTTTAATTTATTGTTATGAGAGTTTCCATGATAACTAAGCATGAATATTACACATGGATTACATTTTTCCCCATGAGCCAATAGAGAGCGTCGAGCTGATTCCATTGAGTGCAAAATCACTTCTTTATCTTCAATAGTAACGGAGATAAGCGAGTTTGAAATGTTATATAATTATATTGTAAAATGTGTGAAATTCGATTGTTTTATAATGTTTCAACAATCAAAATCTATATTTCAAATCTCCTCGACAACGACTACAATCAGGCACAAATAGATTGTTTTTATTTTATTGCTATTTGGTTAGGTTAATTAAAGTTAAGTTAAGTTAGGTTAGGTCAGGTCAGTTTAGGTTAGGTTAGGTCGACCTGATTAAATTGAGTGTAAAATCACTTCTGTATCTTCAACAGTAACGGAGATATGCGAGTTTGAAATTTTATATAATTCTATCGTAAAAAGTGTATAATTCGATTGTTTTATAATGTTTCAACAATCAAAATCTATATTTGAAATCTCCTCGACAACGAATACAATAGGTAATAAATAGATTGTTTAATTTATTGTTATGAGAGTTTCCATGATAACTAAGCATGAATATTACACATGGATTACATTTTTCCCCATGAGCCAATAGAGAGCGTCGAGCTGATTCCATTGAGTGCAAAATCACTTCTTTATCTTCAATAGTAACGGAGATAAGCGAGTTTGAAATGTTATATAATTATATTGTAAAATGTGTGAAATTCGATTGTTTTATAATGTTTCAACAATCAAAATCTATATTTCAAATCTCGTCGACAACGACTACAATCGGGCAGAAATAGATTGTTTTTATTTTATTGCTATTTGGTTAGGTTAATTAAAGTTAAGTTAGGTTAGGTCAGGTCAGTTTAGGTTAGGTTAGGTCGAACTGATTAAATTGAGTGTAAAATCACTTCTGTATCTTCAAGAGTAACGGAGATATGCGAGTTTGAAATTTTATATAATTCTATCGTAAAAAGTGTATAATTCGATTGTTTTATAATGTTTCAACAATCAAAATCTCTATTTGAAATCTCCTCGACAACGAATACAATAGGTAATAAATAGATTGTTTAATTTATTGTTAGGATTTTTTCCATGGTATCTAAGCATGAATATTACACATGGATTACATTTTTCCCCATGAGCCAATAGAGAGCGTCGAGCTGATTCCATTGAGTGCAAAATCACTTCTGTATCTTCAATAGTAACGGAGATATGCGAGTTTGAAATGTTATATAATTATATTGTAAAATGTGTGAAATTCGATTGTTTTATAATGTTTCAACAATCAAAATCTATATTTCAAATCTCGTCGACAACGACTACAATCGGGCACAAATAGATTGTTTTTATTTTATTGTTATTAGGTTAGGTTAGGTTAGGTTAATTAAAGTTAAGTTAGGTTAGGTCAGGTCAGTTTAGGTTAGGTTAGGTCGAACTGATTAAATTGAGTGTAAAATCACTTCTGTATCTTCAAGAGTAACGGAGATATGCGAGTTTGAAATTTTATATAATTCTATCGTAAAAAGTGTATAATTCGATTGTTTTATAATGTTTCAACAATCGAAATCTCTATTTGAAATCTCCTCGACAACGAATACAATAGGTAATAAATAGATTGTTTAATTTATTGTTAGGATTTTTTCCATGGTATCTAAGCATGAATATTACACATGGATTACATTTTTCCCCATGAGCCAATAGAGAGCGTCGACCTGATTCCATTGAGTGCAAAATCACTTCTGTATCTTCAATAGTAACGGAGATATGCGAGTTTGAAATGTTATATAATTATATTGTAAAATGTGTGAAATTCGATTGTTTTATAATGTTTCAACAATCAAAATCTATATTTGAAATCTCCTCGACAACGAATACAATAGGTAATAAATAGATTGTTTAATTTATTGTTATGAGAGTTTCCATGATAACTAAGCATGAATATTACACATGGATTACATTTTTCCCCATGAGCCAATAGAGAGCGTCGAGCTGATTCCATTGAGTGCAAAATCACTTCTTTATCTTCAATAGTAACGGATATAAGCGAGTTTGAAATGTTATATAATTATATTGTAAAATGTGTGAAATTCGATTGTTTTATAATGTTTCAACAATCAAAATCTATATTTCAAATCTCGTCGACAACGACTACAATCGGGCAGAAATAGATTGTTTTTATTTTATTGCTATTTGGTTAGGTTAATTAAAGTTAAGTTAAGTTAGGTTAGGTCAGGTCAGTTTAGGTTAGGTTAGGTCGAACTGATTAAATTGAGTGTAAAATCACTTCTGTATCTTCAAGAGTAACGGAGATATGCGAGTTTGAAATTTTATATAATTCTATCGTAAAAAGTGTATAATTCGATTGTTTTATAATGTTTCAACAATCAAAATCTCTATTTGAAATCTCCTCGACAACGAATACAATAGGTAATAAATAGATTGTTTAATTTATTGTTAGGACTTTTTCCATGGTATCTAAGCATGAATATTACACATGGATTACATTTTTCCCCATGAGCCAATAGAGAGCGTCGACCTGATTCCATTGAGTGCAAAATCACTTCTGTATCTTCAATAGTAACGGAGATATGCGAGTTTGAAATGTTATATAATTATATTGTAAAATGTGTGAAATTCGATTGTTTTATAATGTTTCAACAATCAAAATCTATATTTCAAATCTCGTCGACAACGACTACAATCGGGCACAAATAGATTGTTTTTATTTTATTGTTATTAGGTTAGGTTAGGTTAGGTTAATTAAAGTTAAGTTAGGTTAGGTCAGGTCAGTTTAGGTTAGGTTAGGTCGAACTGATTAAATTGAGTGTAAAATCACTTCTGTATCTTCAAGAGTAACGGAGATATGCGAGTTTGAAATTTTATATAATTCTATCGTAAAAAGTGTATAATTCGATTGTTTTATAATGTTTCAACAATCAAAATCTATATTTGAAATCTCCTCGACAACGAATACAATAGGTAATAAATAGATTGTTTAATTTATTGTTATGAGAGTTTCCATGATAACTAAGCATGAATATTACACATGGATTACATTTTTCCCCATGAGCCAATAGAGAGCGTCGAGCTGATTCCATTGAGTGCAAAATCACTTCTTTATCTTCAATAGTAACGGAGATAAGCGAGTTTGAAATGTTATATAATTATATTGTAAAATGTGTGAAATTCGATTGTTTTATAATGTTTCAACAATCAAAATCTATATTTCAAATCTCCTCGACAACGACTACAATCAGGCACAAATAGATTGTTTTTATTTTATTGCTATTTGGTTAGGTTAATTAAAGTTAAGTTAAGTTAGGTTAGGTCAGGTCAGTTTAGGTTAGGTTAGGTCGACCTGATTAAATTGAGTGTAAAATCACTTCTGTATCTTCAACAGTAACGTAGATATGCGAGTTTGAAATTTTATATAATTCTATCGTAAAAAGTGTATAATTCGATTGTTTTATAATGTTTCAACAATCAAAATCTATATTTGAAATCTCCTCGACAACGAATACAATAGGTAATAAATAGATTGTTTAATTTATTGTTATGAGAGTTTCCATGATAACTAAGCATGAATATTACACATGGATTACATTTTTCCCCATGATCCAATAGAGAGCGTCGACCTGATTCCATTGAGTGCAAAATCACTTCTGTATCTTCAATAGTAACGGAGATATGCGAGTTTGAAATGTTATATAATTATATTGTAAAATGTGTGAAATTCGATTGTTTTATAATGTTTCAACAATCAAAATCTATATTTCAAATCTCCTCGACAACGACTACAATCGGGCACAAATAGATTGTTTTTATTTTATTGCTATTTGGTTAGGTTAATTAAAGTTAAGTTAAGTTAGGTTAGGTCAGGTCAGTTTAGGTTAGGTTAGGTCGACCTGATTAAATTGAGTGTAAAATCACTTCTGTATCTTCAACAGTAACGGAGATATGCGAGTTTGAAATTTTAAATAATTCTATCGTAAAAAGTGTATAATTCGATTGTTTTATAATGTTTCAACAATCAAAATCTATATTTGAAATCTCCTCGACAACGAATACAATAGGTAATAAATAGATTGTTTAATTTATTGTTATGAGAGTTTCCATGATAACTAAGCATGAATATTACACATGGATTACATTTTTCCCCATGATCCAATAGAGAGCGTCGACCTGATTCCATTGAGTGCAAAATCACTTCTGTATCTTCAATAGTAACGGAGATATGCGAGTTTGAAATGTTATATAATTATATTGTAAAATGTGTGAAATTCGATTGTTTTATAATGTTTCAACAATCAAAATCTATATTTCAAATCTCGTCGACAACGACTACAATCGGGCACAAATAGATTGTTTTTATTTTATTGTTATTAGGTTAGGTTAGGTTAGGTTAATTAAAGTTAAGTTAGGTTAGGTCAGGTCAGTTTAGGTTAGGTTAGGTCGAACTGAATAAATTGAGTGTAAAATCACTTCTGTATCTTCAAGAGTAACGGAGATATGCGAGTTTGAAATTTTATATAATTCTATCGTAAAAAGTGTATAATTCGATTGTTTTATAATGTTTCAACAATCAAAATCTATATTTGAAATCTCCTCGACAACGAATACAATAGGTAATAAATAGATTGTTTAATTTATTGTTATGAGAGTTTCCATGATAACTAAGCATGAATATTACACATGGATTACATTTTTCCCCATGAGCCAATAGAGAGCGTCGAGCTGATTCCATTGAGTGCAAAATCACTTCTTTATCTTCAATAGTAACGGAGATAAGCGAGTTTGAAATGTTATATAATTATATTGTAAAATGTGTGAAATTCGATTGTTTTATAATGTTTCAACAATCAAAATCTATATTTCAAATCTCGTCGACAACGACTACAATCGGGCAGAAATAGATTGTTTTTATTTTATTGCTATTTGGTTAGGTTAATTAAAGTTAAGTTAGGTTAGGTCAGGTCAGTTTAGGTTAGGTTAGGTCGAACTGATTAAATTGAGTGTAAAATCACTTCTGTATCTTCAAGAGTAACGGAGATATGCGAGTTTGAAATTTTATATAATTCTATCGTAAAAAGTGTATAATTCGATTGTTTTATAATGTTTCAACAATCGAAATCTCTATTTGAAATCTCCTCGACAACGAATACAATAGGTAATAAATAGATTGTTTAATTTATTGTTAGGATTTTTTCCATGGTATCTAAGCATGAATATTACACATGGATTACATTTTTCCCCATGAGCCAATAGAGAGCGTCGACCTGATTCCATTGAGTGCAAAATCACTTCTGTATCTTCAATAGTAACGGAGATATGCGAGTTTGAAATGTTATATAATTATATTGTAAAATGTGTGAAATTCGATTGTTTTATAATGTTTCAACAATCAAAATCTATATTTGAAATCTCCTCGACAACGAATACAATAGGTAATAAATAGATTGTTTAATTTATTGTTATGAGAGTTTCCATGATAACTAAGCATGAATATTACACATGGATTACATTTTTCCCCATGAGCCAATAGAGAGCGTCGAGCTGATTCCATTGAGTGCAAAATCACTTCTTTATCTTCAATAGTAACGGATATAAGCGAGTTTGAAATGTTATATAATTATATTGTAAAATGTGTGAAATTCGATTGTTTTATAATGTTTCAACAATCAAAATCTATATTTCAAATCTCGTCGACAACGACTACAATCGGGCAGAAATAGATTGTTTTTATTTTATTGCTATTTGGTTAGGTTAATTAAAGTTAAGTTAAGTTAGGTTAGGTCAGGTCAGTTTAGGTTAGGTTAGGTCGAACTGATTAAATTGAGTGTAAAATCACTTCTGTATCTTCAAGAGTAACGGAGATATGCGAGTTTGAAATTTTATATAATTCTATCGTAAAAAGTGTATAATTCGATTGTTTTATAATGTTTCAACAATCAAAATCTCTATTTGAAATCTCCTCGACAACGAATACAATAGGTAATAAATAGATTGTTTAATTTATTGTTAGGACTTTTTCCATGGTATCTAAGCATGAATATTACACATGGATTACATTTTTCCCCATGAGCCAATAGAGAGCGTCGACCTGATTCCATTGAGTGCAAAATCACTTCTGTATCTTCAATAGTAACGGAGATATGCGAGTTTGAAATGTTATATAATTATATTGTAAAATGTGTGAAATTCGATTGTTTTATAATGTTTCAACAATCAAAATCTATATTTCAAATCTCGTCGACAACGACTACAATCGGGCACAAATAGATTGTTTTTATTTTATTGTTATTAGGTTAGGTTAGGTTAGGTTAATTAAAGTTAAGTTAGGTTAGGTCAGGTCAGTTTAGGTTAGGTTAGGTCGAACTGATTAAATTGAGTGTAAAATCACTTCTGTATCTTCAAGAGTAACGGAGATATGCGAGTTTGAAATTTTATATAATTCTATCGTAAAAAGTGTATAATTCGATTGTTTTATAATGTTTCAACAATCAAAATCTATATTTGAAATCTCCTCGACAACGAATACAATAGGTAATAAATAGATTGTTTAATTTATTGTTATGAGAGTTTCCATGATAACTAAGCATGAATATTACACATGGATTACATTTTTCCCCATGAGCCAATAGAGAGCGTCGAGCTGATTCCATTGAGTGCAAAATCACTTCTTTATCTTCAATAGTAACGGAGATAAGCGAGTTTGAAATGTTATATAATTATATTGTAAAATGTGTGAAATTCGATTGTTTTATAATGTTTCAACAATCAAAATCTATATTTCAAATCTCCTCGACAACGACTACAATCAGGCACAAATAGATTGTTTTTATTTTATTGCTATTTGGTTAGGTTAATTAAAGTTAAGTTAAGTTAGGTTAGGTCAGGTCAGTTTAGGTTAGGTTAGGTCGACCTGATTAAATTGAGTGTAAAATCACTTCTGTATCTTCAACAGTAACGTAGATATGCGAGTTTGAAATTTTATATAATTCTATCGTAAAAAGTGTATAATTCGATTGTTTTATAATGTTTCAACAATCAAAATCTATATTTGAAATCTCCTCGACAACGAATACAATAGGTAATAAATAGATTGTTTAATTTATTGTTATGAGAGTTTCCATGATAACTAAGCATGAATATTACACATGGATTACATTTTTCCCCATGATCCAATAGAGAGCGTCGACCTGATTCCATTGAGTGCAAAATCACTTCTGTATCTTCAATAGTAACGGAGATATGCGAGTTTGAAATGTTATATAATTATATTGTAAAATGTGTGAAATTCGATTGTTTTATAATGTTTCAACAATCAAAATCTATATTTCAAATCTCCTCGACAACGACTACAATCGGGCACAAATAGATTGTTTTTATTTTATTGCTATTTGGTTAGGTTAATTAAAGTTAAGTTAAGTTAGGTTAGGTCAGGTCAGTTTAGGTTAGGTTAGGTCGACCTGATTAAATTGAGTGTAAAATCACTTCTGTATCTTCAACAGTAACGGAGATATGCGAGTTTGAAATTTTAAATAATTCTATCGTAAAAAGTGTATAATTCGATTGTTTTATAATGTTTCAACAATCAAAATCTATATTTGAAATCTCCTCGACAACGAATACAATAGGTAATAAATAGATTGTTTAATTTATTGTTATGAGAGTTTCCATGATAACTAAGCATGAATATTACACATGGATTACATTTTTCCCCATGATCCAATAGAGAGCGTCGACCTGATTCCATTGAGTGCAAAATCACTTCTGTATCTTCAATAGTAACGGAGATATGCGAGTTTGAAATGTTATATAATTATATTGTAAAATGTGTGAAATTCGATTGTTTTATAATGTTTCAACAATCAAAATCTATATTTCAAATCTCGTCGACAACGACTACAATCGGGCACAAATAGATTGTTTTTATTTTATTGTTATTAGGTTAGGTTAGGTTAGGTTAATTAAAGTTAAGTTAGGTTAGGTCAGGTCAGTTTAGGTTAGGTTAGGTCGAACTGAATAAATTGAGTGTAAAATCACTTCTGTATCTTCAAGAGTAACGGAGATATGCGAGTTTGAAATTTTATATAATTCTATCGTAAAAAGTGTATAATTCGATTGTTTTATAATGTTTCAACAATCAAAATCTATATTTGAAATCTCCTCGACAACGAATACAATAGGTAATAAATAGATTGTTTAATTTATTGTTATGAGAGTTTCCATGATAACTAAGCATGAATATTACACATGGATTACATTTTTCCCCATGAGCCAATAGAGAGCGTCGAGCTGATTCCATTGAGTGCAAAATCACTTCTTTATCTTCAATAGTAACGGAGATAAGCGAGTTTGAAATGTTATATAATTATATTGTAAAATGTGTGAAATTCGATTGTTTTATAATGTTTCAACAATCAAAATCTATATTTCAAATCTCGTCGACAACGACTACAATCGGGCAGAAATAGATTGTTTTTATTTTATTGCTATTTGGTTAGGTTAATTAAAGTTAAGTTAGGTTAGGTCAGGTCAGTTTAGGTTAGGTTAGGTCGAACTGATTAAATTGAGTGTAAAATCACTTCTGTATCTTCAAGAGTAACGGAGATATGCGAGTTTGAAATTTTATATAATTCTATCGTAAAAAGTGTATAATTCGATTGTTTTATAATGTTTCAACAATCAAAATCTCTATTTGAAATCTCCTCGACAACGAATACAATAGGTAATAAATAGATTGTTTAATTTATTGTTAGGATTTTTTCCATGGTATCTAAGCATGAATATTACACATGGATTACATTTTTCCCCATGAGCCAATAGAGAGCGTCGAGCTGATTCCATTGAGTGCAAAATCACTTCTGTATCTTCAATAGTAACGGAGATATGCGAGTTTGAAATGTTATATAATTATATTGTAAAATGTGTGAAATTCGATTGTTTTATAATGTTTCAACAATCAAAATCTATATTTCAAATCTCGTCGACAACGACTACAATCGGGCACAAATAGATTGTTTTTATTTTATTGTTATTAGGTTAGGTTAGGTTAGGTTAATTAAAGTTAAGTTAGGTTAGGTCAGGTCAGTTTAGGTTAGGTTAGGTCGAACTGATTAAATTGAGTGTAAAATCACTTCTGTATCTTCAAGAGTAACGGAGATATGCGAGTTTGAAATTTTATATAATTCTATCGTAAAAAGTGTATAATTCGATTGTTTTATAATGTTTCAACAATCGAAATCTCTATTTGAAATCTCCTCGACAACGAATACAATAGGTAATAAATAGATTGTTTAATTTATTGTTAGGATTTTTTCCATGGTATCTAAGCATGAATATTACACATGGATTACATTTTTCCCCATGAGCCAATAGAGAGCGTCGACCTGATTCCATTGAGTGCAAAATCACTTCTGTATCTTCAATAGTAACGGAGATATGCGAGTTTGAAATGTTATATAATTATATTGTAAAATGTGTGAAATTCGATTGTTTTATAATGTTTCAACAATCAAAATCTATATTTGAAATCTCCTCGACAACGAATACAATAGGTAATAAATAGATTGTTTAATTTATTGTTATGAGAGTTTCCATGATAACTAAGCATGAATATTACACATGGATTACATTTTTCCCCATGAGCCAATAGAGAGCGTCGAGCTGATTCCATTGAGTGCAAAATCACTTCTTTATCTTCAATAGTAACGGATATAAGCGAGTTTGAAATGTTATATAATTATATTGTAAAATGTGTGAAATTCGATTGTTTTATAATGTTTCAACAATCAAAATCTATATTTCAAATCTCGTCGACAACGACTACAATCGGGCAGAAATAGATTGTTTTTATTTTATTGCTATTTGGTTAGGTTAATTAAAGTTAAGTTAAGTTAGGTTAGGTCAGGTCAGTTTAGGTTAGGTTAGGTCGAACTGATTAAATTGAGTGTAAAATCACTTCTGTATCTTCAAGAGTAACGGAGATATGCGAGTTTGAAATTTTATATAATTCTATCGTAAAAAGTGTATAATTCGATTGTTTTATAATGTTTCAACAATCAAAATCTCTATTTGAAATCTCCTCGACAACGAATACAATAGGTAATAAATAGATTGTTTAATTTATTGTTAGGACTTTTTCCATGGTATCTAAGCATGAATATTACACATGGATTACATTTTTCCCCATGAGCCAATAGAGAGCGTCGACCTGATTCCATTGAGTGCAAAATCACTTCTGTATCTTCAATAGTAACGGAGATATGCGAGTTTGAAATGTTATATAATTATATTGTAAAATGTGTGAAATTCGATTGTTTTATAATGTTTCAACAATCAAAATCTATATTTCAAATCTCGTCGACAACGACTACAATCGGGCACAAATAGATTGTTTTTATTTTATTGTTATTAGGTTAGGTTAGGTTAGGTTAATTAAAGTTAAGTTAGGTTAGGTCAGGTCAGTTTAGGTTAGGTTAGGTCGAACTGATTAAATTGAGTGTAAAATCACTTCTGTATCTTCAAGAGTAACGGAGATATGCGAGTTTGAAATTTTATATAATTCTATCGTAAAAAGTGTATAATTCGATTGTTTTATAATGTTTCAACAATCAAAATCTATATTTGAAATCTCCTCGACAACGAATACAATAGGTAATAAATAGATTGTTTAATTTATTGTTATGAGAGTTTCCATGATAACTAAGCATGAATATTACACATGGATTACATTTTTCCCCATGAGCCAATAGAGAGCGTCGAGCTGATTCCATTGAGTGCAAAATCACTTCTTTATCTTCAATAGTAACGGAGATAAGCGAGTTTGAAATGTTATATAATTATATTGTAAAATGTGTGAAATTCGATTGTTTTATAATGTTTCAACAATCAAAATCTATATTTCAAATCTCCTCGACAACGACTACAATCAGGCACAAATAGATTGTTTTTATTTTATTGCTATTTGGTTAGGTTAATTAAAGTTAAGTTAAGTTAGGTTAGGTCAGGTCAGTTTAGGTTAGGTTAGGTCGACCTGATTAAATTGAGTGTAAAATCACTTCTGTATCTTCAACAGTAACGTAGATATGCGAGTTTGAAATTTTATATAATTCTATCGTAAAAAGTGTATAATTCGATTGTTTTATAATGTTTCAACAATCAAAATCTATATTTGAAATCTCCTCGACAACGAATACAATAGGTAATAAATAGATTGTTTAATTTATTGTTATGAGAGTTTCCATGATAACTAAGCATGAATATTACACATGGATTACATTTTTCCCCATGATCCAATAGAGAGCGTCGACCTGATTCCATTGAGTGCAAAATCACTTCTGTATCTTCAATAGTAACGGAGATATGCGAGTTTGAAATGTTATATAATTATATTGTAAAATGTGTGAAATTCGATTGTTTTATAATGTTTCAACAATCAAAATCTATATTTCAAATCTCCTCGACAACGACTACAATCGGGCACAAATAGATTGTTTTTATTTTATTGCTATTTGGTTAGGTTAATTAAAGTTAAGTTAAGTTAGGTTAGGTCAGGTCAGTTTAGGTTAGGTTAGGTCGACCTGATTAAATTGAGTGTAAAATCACTTCTGTATCTTCAACAGTAACGGAGATATGCGAGTTTGAAATTTTAAATAATTCTATCGTAAAAAGTGTATAATTCGATTGTTTTATAATGTTTCAACAATCAAAATCTATATTTGAAATCTCCTCGACAACGAATACAATAGGTAATAAATAGATTGTTTAATTTATTGTTATGAGAGTTTCCATGATAACTAAGCATGAATATTACACATGGATTACATTTTTCCCCATGATCCAATAGAGAGCGTCGACCTGATTCCATTGAGTGCAAAATCACTTCTGTATCTTCAATAGTAACGGAGATATGCGAGTTTGAAATGTTATATAATTATATTGTAAAATGTGTGAAATTCGATTGTTTTATAATGTTTCAACAATCAAAATCTATATTTCAAATCTCGTCGACAACGACTACAATCGGGCACAAATAGATTGTTTTTATTTTATTGTTATTAGGTTAGGTTAGGTTAGGTTAATTAAAGTTAAGTTAGGTTAGGTCAGGTCAGTTTAGGTTAGGTTAGGTCGAACTGAATAAATTGAGTGTAAAATCACTTCTGTATCTTCAAGAGTAACGGAGATATGCGAGTTTGAAATTTTATATAATTCTATCGTAAAAAGTGTATAATTCGATTGTTTTATAATGTTTCAACAATCAAAATCTATATTTGAAATCTCCTCGACAACGAATACAATAGGTAATAAATAGATTGTTTAATTTATTGTTATGAGAGTTTCCATGATAACTAAGCATGAATATTACACATGGGTTACATTTTTCCCCATGAGCCAATAGAGAGCGTCGACCTGATTCCATTGAGTGCAAAATCACTTCTGTATCTTCAATAGTAACGGAGATATGCGAGTTTGAAATGTTATATAATTATATTGTAAAATGTGTGAAATTCGATTGTTTTATAATGTTTCAACAATCAAAATCTATATTTCAAATCTCGTCGACAACGACTACAATCGGGCACAAATAGATTGTTTTTATTTTATTGTTATTAGGTTAGGTTAGGTTAGGTTAATTAAAGTTAAGTTAGGTTAGGTCAGGTCAGTTTAGGTTAGGTTAGGTCGAACTGATTAAATTGAGTGTAAAATCACTTCTGTATCTTCAAGAGTAACGGAGATATGCGAGTTTGAAATTTTATATAATTCTATCGTAAAAAGTGTATAATTCGATTGTTTTATAATGTTTCAACAATCAAAATCTATATTTGAAATCTCCTCGACAACGAATACAATAGGTAATAAATAGATTGTTTAATTTATTGTTATGAGAGTTTCCATGATAACTAAGCATGAATATTACACATGGATTACATTTTTCCCCATGAGCCAATAGAGAGCGTCGAGCTGATTCCATTGAGTGCAAAATCACTTCTTTATCTTCAATAGTAACGGAGATAAGCGAGTTTGAAATGTTATATAATTATATTGTAAAATGTGTGAAATTCGATTGTTTTATAATGTTTCAACAATCAAAATCTATATTTCAAATCTCGTCGACAACGACTACAATCGGGCAGAAATAGATTGTTTTTATTTTATTGCTATTTGGTTAGGTTAATTAAAGTTAAGTTAAGTTAGGTTAGGTCAGGTCAGTTTAGGTTAGGTTAGGTCGAACTGATTAAATTGAGTGTAAAATCACTTCTGTATCTTCAAGAGTAACGGAGATATGCGAGTTTGAAATTTTATATAATTCTATCGTAAAAAGTGTATAATTCGATTGTTTTATAATGTTTCAACAATCAAAATCTCTATTTGAAATCTCCTCGACAACGAATACAATAGGTAATAAATAGATTGTTTAATTTATTGTTAGGATTTTTTCCATGGTATCTAAGCATGAATATTACACATGGATTACATTTTTCCCCATGAGCCAATAGAGAGCGTCGACCTGATTCCATTGAGTGCAAAATCACTTCTGTATCTTCAATAGTAACGGAGATATGCGAGTTTGAAATGTTATATAATTATATTGTAAAATGTGTGAAATTCGATTGTTTTATAATGTTTCAACAATCAAAATCTATATTTCAAATCTCGTCGACAACGACTACAATCAGGCACAAATAGATTGTTTTTATTTTATTGTTATTATTTTAGGTTAGGTTAGGTTAATTAAAGTTAAGTTAGGTTAGGTCAGGTCAGTTTAGGTTAGGTTAGGTCGAACTGATTAAATTGAGTGTAAAATCACTTCTGTATCTTCAAGAGTAACGGAGATATGCGAGTTTGAAATTTTATATAATTCTATCGTAAAAAGTGTATAATTCGATTGTTTTATAATGTTTCAACAATCAAAATCTATATTTGAAATCTCCTCGACAACGAATACAATAGGTAATAAATAGATTGTTTAATTTATTGTTATGAGAGTTTCCATGATAACTAAGCATGAATATTACACATGGGTTACATTTTTCCCCACGAGCCAATAGAGAGCGTCGACCTGATTCCATTGAGTGCAAAATCACTTCTGTATCTTCAATAGTAACGGAGATATGCGAGTTTGAAATGTTATATAATTATATTGTAAAATGTGTGAAATTCGATTGTTTTATAATGTTTCAACAATCAAAATCTATATTTCAAATCTCGTCGACAACGACTACAATCGGGCACAAATAGATTGTTTTTATTTTATTGTTATTAGGTTAGGTTAGGTTAGGTTAATTAAAGTTAAGTTAGGTTAGGTCAGGTCAGTTTAGGTTAGGTTAGGTCGAACTGATTAAATTGAGTGTAAAATCACTTCTGTATCTTCAAGAGTAACGGAGATATGCGAGTTTGAAATTTTATATAATTCTATCGTAAAAAGTGTATAATTCGATTGTTTTATAATGTTTCAACAATCAAAATCTATATTTCAAATCTCGTCGACAACGACTACAATCGGGCAGAAATAGATTGTTTTTATTTTATTGCTATTTGGTTAGGTTAATTAAAGTTAAGTTAAGTTAGGTTAGGTCAGGTCAGTTTAGGTTAGGTTAGGTCGAACTGATTAAATTGAGTGTAAAATCACTTCTGTATCTTCAAGAGTAACGGAGATATGCGAGTTTGAAATTTTATATAATTCTATCGTAAAAAGTGTATAATTCGATTGTTTTATAATGTTTCAACAATCAAAATCTCTATTTGAAATCTCCTCGACAACGAATACAATAGGTAATAAATAGATTGTTTAATTTATTGTTAGGATTTTTTCCATGGTATCTAAGCATGAATATTACACATGGATTACATTTTTCCCCATGAGCCAATAGAGAGCGTCGAGCTGATTCCATTGAGTGCAAAACCACTTCTTTATCTTCAATAGTAACGGAGATAAGCGAGTTTGAAATGTTATATAATTATATTGTAAAATGTGTGAAATTCGATTGTTTTATAATGTTTCAACAATCAAAATCTATATTTCAAATCTCCTCGACAACGACTACAATCAGGCACAAATAGATTGTTTTTATTTTATTGCTATTTGGTTAGGTTAATTAAAGTTAAGTTAAGTTAGGTTAGGTCAGGTCAGTTTAGGTTAGGTTAGGTCGACCTGATTAAATTGAGTGTAAAATCACTTCTGTATCTTCAACAGTAACGTAGATATGCGAGTTTGAAATTTTATATAATTCTATCGTAAAAAGTGTATAATTCGATTGTTTTATAATGTTTCAACAATCAAAATCTATATTTGAAATCTCCTCGACAACGAATACAATAGGTAATAAATAGATTGTTTAATTTATTGTTATGAGAGTTTCCATGATAACTAAGCATGAATATTACACATGGATTACATTTTTCCCCATGATCCAATAGAGAGCGTCGACCTGATTCCATTGAGTGCAAAATCACTTCTGTATCTTCAATAGTAACGGAGATATGCGAGTTTGAAATGTTATATAATTATATTGTAAAATGTGTGAAATTCGATTGTTTTATAATGTTTCAACAATCAAAATCTATATTTCAAATCTCCTCGACAACGACTACAATCGGGCACAAATAGATTGTTTTTATTTTATTGCTATTTGGTTAGGTTAATTAAAGTTACATAATTTTATAATGTTAATTAAGTTAGGTTAGGTCAGGTCAGTTTAGGTTAGGTTAGGTCGACCTGATTAAATTGAGTGTAAAATCACTTCTGTATCTTCAACAGTAACGGAGATATGCGAGTTTGAAATTTTAAATAATTCTATCGTAAAAAGTGTATAATTCGATTGTTTTATAATGTTTCAACAATCAAAATCTATATTTGAAATCTCCTCGACAACGAATACAATAGGTAATAAATAGATTGTTTAATTTATTGTTATGAGAGTTTCCATGATAACTAAGCATGAATATTACACATGGATTACATTTTTCCCCATGATCCAATAGAGAGCGTCGACCTGATTCCATTGAGTGCAAAATCACTTCTGTATCTTCAATAGTAACGGAGATATGCGAGTTTGAAATGTTATATAATTATATTGTAAAATGTGTGAAATTCGATTGTTTTATAATGTTTCAACAATCAAAATCTATATTTCAAATCTCCTCGACAACGACTACAATCGGGCACAAATAGATTGTTTTTATTTTATTGTTATTAGGTTAGGTTAGGTTAGGTTAATTAAAGTTAAGTTAGGTTAGGTCAGGTCAGTTTAGGTTAGGTTAGGTCGAACTGATTAAATTGAGTGTAAAATCACTTCTGTATCTTCAAGAGTAACGGAGATATGCGAGTTTGAAATTTTATATAATTCTATCGTAAAAAGTGTATAATTCGATTGTTTTATAATGTTTCAACAATCAAAATCTATATTTGAAATCTCCTCGACAACGAATACAATAGGTAATAAATAGATTGTTTAATTTATTGTTATGAGAGTTTCCATGATAACTAAGCATGAATATTACACATGGATTACATTTTTCCCCATGAGCCAATAGAGAGCGTCGAGCTGATTCCATTGAGTGCAAAATCACTGCTTTATCTTTAATAGTAACGGAGATATGCGAGTTTGAAATGTTATATAATTATATTGTAAAATGTGTGAAATTCGATTGTTTTATAATGTTTCAACAATCAAAATCTATATTTCAAATCTCGTCGACAACGACTACAATCGGGCACAAATAGATTGTTTTTATTTTATTGTTATTAGGTTAGGTTAGGTTAGGTTAATTAAAGTTAAGTTAGGTTAGGTCAGGTCAGTTTAGGTTAGGTTAGGTCGAACTGATTAAATTGAGTGTAAAATCACTTCTGTATCTTCAACAGTAACGGAGATATGCGAGTTTGAAATTTTATATAATTCTATCGTAAAAAGTGTATAATTCGATTGTTTTATAATGTTTCAACAATCAAAATCTATATTTGAAATCTCCTCGACAACGAATACAATAGGTAATAAATAGATTGTTTAATTTATTGTTATGAGAGTTTCCATGATAACTAAGCATGAATATTACACATGGATTACATTTTTCCCCATGAGCCAATAGAGAGCGTCGAGCTGATTCCATTGAGTGCAAAATCACTTCTTTATCTTCAATAGTAACGGAGATAAGCGAGTTTGAAATGTTATATAATTATATTGTAAAATGTGTGAAATTCGATTGTTTTATAATGTTTCAACAATCAAAATCTATATTTCAAATCTCGTCGACAACGACTACAATCGGGCAGAAATAGATTGTTTTTATTTTATTGCTATTTGGTTAGGTTAATTAAAGTTAAGTTAAGTTAGGTTAGGTCAGGTCAGTTTAGGTTAGGTTAGGTCGAACTGATTAAATTGAGTGTAAAATCACTTCTGTATCTTCAAGAGTAACGGAGATATGCGAGTTTGAAATTTTATATAATTCTATCGTAAAAAGTGTATAATTCGATTGTTTTATAATGTTTCAACAATCGAAATCTCTATTTGAAATCTCCTCGACAACGAATACAATAGGTAATAAATAGATTGTTTAATTTATTGTTAGGATTTTTTCCATGGTATCTAAGCATGAATATTACACATGGATTACATTTTTCCCCATGAGATAATAGAGAGCGTCGACCTGATTCCATTGAGTGCAAAATCACTTCTGTATCTTCAATAGTAACGGAGATATGCGAGTTTGAAATGTTATATAATTATATTGTAAAATGTGTGAAATTCGATTGTTTTATAATGTTTCAACAATCAAAATCTATATTTGAAATCTCCTCGACAACGAATACAATAGGTAATAAATAGATTGTTTAATTTATTGTTATGAGAGTTTCCATGATAACTAAGCATGAATATTACACATGGATTACATTTTTCCCCATGAGCCAATAGAGAGCGTCGAGCTGATTCCATTGAGTGCAAAATCACTTCTTTATCTTCAATAGTAACGGAGATAAGCGAGTTTGAAATGTTATATAATTATATTGTAAAATGTGTGAAATTCGATTGTTTTATAATGTTTCAACAATCAAAATCTATATTTCAAATCTCGTCGACAACGACTACAATCGGGCAGAAATAGATTGTTTTTATTTTATTGCTATTTGGTTAGGTTAATTAAAGTTAAGTTAAGTTAGGTTAGGTCAGGTCAGTTTAGGTTAGGTTAGGTCGAACTGATTAAATTGAGTGTAAAATCACTTCTGTATCTTCAAGAGTAACGGAGATATGCGAGTTTGAAATTTTATATAATTCTATCGTAAAAAGTGTATAATTCGATTGTTTTATAATGTTTCAACAATCAAAATCTCTATTTGAAATCTCCTCGACAACGAATACAATAGGTAATAAATAGATTGTTTAATTTATTGTTAGGATTTTTTCCATGGTATCTAAGCATGAATATTACACATGGATTACATTTTTCCCCATGAGCCAATAGAGAGCGTCGACCTGATTCCATTGAGTGCAAAATCACTTCTGTATCTTCAATAGTAACGGAGATATGCGAGTTTGAAATGTTATATAATTATATTGTAAAATGTGTGAAATTCGATTGTTTTATAATGTTTCAACAATAAAAATCTATATTTCAAATCTCGTCGACAACGACTACAATCAGGCACAAATAGATTGTTTTTATTTTATTGTTATTATTTTAGGTTAGGTTAGGTTAATTAAAGTTAAGTTAGGTTAGGTCAGGTCAGTTTAGGTTAGGTTAGGTCGAACTGATTAAATTGAGTGTAAAATCACTTCTGTATCTTCAAGAGTAACGGAGATATGCGAGTTTGAAATTTTATATAATTCTATCGTAAAAAGTGTATAATTCGATTGTTTTATAATGTTTCAACAATAAAAATCTATATTTGAAATCTCCTCGACAACGAATACAATAGGTAATAAATAGATTGTTTAATTTATTGTTATGAGAGTTTCCATGATAACTAAGCATGAATATTACACATGGGTTACATTTTTCCCCATGAGCCAATAGAGAGCGTCGACCTGATTCCATTGAGTGCAAAATCACTTCTGTATCTTCAATAGTAACGGAGATATGCGAGTTTGAAATGTTATATAATTATATTGTAAAATGTGTGAAATTCGATTGTTTTATAATGTTTCAACAATCAAAATCTATATTTCAAATCTCGTCGACAACGACTACAATCGGGCACAAATAGATTGTTTTTATTTTATTGTTATTAGGTTAGGTTAGGTTAGGTTAATTAAAGTTAAGTTAGGTTAGGTCAGGTCAGTTTAGGTTAGGTTAGGTCGAACTGATTAAATTGAGTGTAAAATCACTTCTGTATCTTCAAGAGTAACGGAGATATGCGAGTTTGAAATTTTATATAATTCTATCGTAAAAAGTGTATAATTCGATTGTTTTATAATGTTTCAACAATCAAAATCTATATTTGAAATCTCCTCGACAACGAATACAATAGGTAATAAATAGATTGTTTAATTTATTGTTATGAGAGTTTCCATGATAACTAAGCATGAATATTACACATGGATTACATTTTTCCCCATGAGCCAATAGAGAGCGTCGAGCTGATTCCATTGAGTGCAAAACCACTTCTTTATCTTCAATAGTAACGGAGATAAGCGAGTTTGAAATGTTATATAATTATATTGTAAAATGTGTGAAATTCGATTGTTTTATAATGTTTCAACAATCAAAATCTATATTTCAAATCTCCTCGACAACGACTACAATCAGGCACAAATAGATTGTTTTTATTTTATTGCTATTTGGTTAGGTTAATTAAAGTTAAGTTAAGTTAGGTTAGGTCAGGTCAGTTTAGGTTAGGTTAGGTCGACCTGATTAAATTGAGTGTAAAATCACTTCTGTATCTTCAACAGTAACGTAGATATGCGAGTTTGAAATTTTATATAATTCTATCGTAAAAAGTGTATAATTCGATTGTTTTATAATGTTTCAACAATCAAAATCTATATTTGAAATCTCCTCGACAACGAATACAATAGGTAATAAATAGATTGTTTAATTTATTGTTATGAGAGTTTCCATGATAACTAAGCATGAATATTACACATGGATTACATTTTTCCCCATGAGCCAATAGAGAGCGTCGAGCTGATTCCATTGAGTGCAAAATCACTGCTTTATCTTTAATAGTAACGGAGATATGCGAGTTTGAAATGTTATATAATTATATTGTAAAATGTGTGAAATTCGATTGTTTTATAATGTTTCAACAATCAAAATCTATATTTCAAATCTCGTCGACAACGACTACAATCGGGCACAAATAGATTGTTTTTATTTTATTGTTATTAGGTTAGGTTAGGTTAGGTTAATTAAAGTTAAGTTAGGTTAGGTCAGGTCAGTTTAGGTTAGGTTAGGTCGAACTGATTAAATTGAGTGTAAAATCACTTCTGTATCTTCAACAGTAACGGAGATATGCGAGTTTGAAATTTTATATAATTCTATCGTAAAAAGTGTATAATTCGATTGTTTTATAATGTTTCAACAATCAAAATCTATATTTGAAATCTCCTCGACAACGAATACAATAGGTAATAAATAGATTGTTTAATTTATTGTTATGAGAGTTTCCATGATAACTAAGCATGAATATTACACATGGATTACATTTTTCCCCATGAGCCAATAGAGAGCGTCGAGCTGATTCCATTGAGTGCAAAATCACTGCTTTATCTTTAATAGTAACGGAGATATGCGAGTTTGAAATGTTATATAATTATATTGTAAAATGTGTGAAATTCGATTGTTTTATAATGTTTCAACAATCAAAATCTATATTTCAAATCTCGTCGACAACGACTACAATCGGGCACAAATAGATTGTTTTTATTTTATTGTTATTAGGTTAGGTTAGGTTAGGTTAATTAAAGTTAAGTTAGGTTAGGTCAGGTCAGTTTAGGTTAGGTTAGGTCGAACTGATTAAATTGAGTGTAAAATCACTTCTGTATCTTCAACAGTAACGGAGATATGCGAGTTTGAAATTTTATATAATTCTATCGTAAAAAGTGTATAATTCGATTGTTTTATAATGTTTCAACAATCAAAATCTATATTTGAAATCTCCTCGACAACGAATACAATAGGTAATAAATAGATTGTTTAATTTATTGTTATGAGAGTTTCCATGATAACTAAGCATGAATATTACACATGGATTACATTTTTCCCCATGAGCCAATAGAGAGCGTCGAGCTGATTCCATTGAGTGCAAAATCACTTCTTTATCTTCAATAGTAACGGAGATAAGCGAGTTTGAAATGTTATATAATTATATTGTAAAATGTGTGAAATTCGATTGTTTTATAATGTTTCAACAATCAAAATCTATATTTCAAATCTCGTCGACAACGACTACAATCGGGCAGAAATAGATTGTTTTTATTTTATTGCTATTTGGTTAGGTTAATTAAAGTTAAGTTAAGTTAGGTTAGGTCAGGTCAGTTTAGGTTAGGTTAGGTCGAACTGATTAAATTGAGTGTAAAATCACTTCTGTATCTTCAAGAGTAACGGAGATATGCGAGTTTGAAATTTTATATAATTCTATCGTAAAAAGTGTATAATTCGATTGTTTTATAATGTTTCAACAATCGAAATCTCTATTTGAAATCTCCTCGACAACGAATACAATAGGTAATAAATAGATTGTTTAATTTATTGTTAGGATTTTTTCCATGGTATCTAAGCATGAATATTACACATGGATTACATTTTTCCCCATGAGATAATAGAGAGCGTCGACCTGATTCCATTGAGTGCAAAATCACTTCTGTATCTTCAATAGTAACGGAGATATGCGAGTTTGAAATGTTATATAATTATATTGTAAAATGTGTGAAATTCGATTGTTTTATAATGTTTCAACAATCAAAATCTATATTTGAAATCTCCTCGACAACGAATACAATAGGTAATAAATAGATTGTTTAATTTATTGTTATGAGAGTTTCCATGATAACTAAGCATGAATATTACACATGGATTACATTTTTCCCCATGAGCCAATAGAGAGCGTCGAGCTGATTCCATTGAGTGCAAAATCACTTCTTTATCTTCAATAGTAACGGAGATAAGCGAGTTTGAAATGTTATATAATTATATTGTAAAATGTGTGAAATTCGATTGTTTTATAATGTTTCAACAATCAAAATCTATATTTCAAATCTCGTCGACAACGACTACAATCGGGCAGAAATAGATTGTTTTTATTTTATTGCTATTTGGTTAGGTTAATTAAAGTTAAGTTAAGTTAGGTTAGGTCAGGTCAGTTTAGGTTAGGTTAGGTCGAACTGATTAAATTGAGTGTAAAATCACTTCTGTATCTTCAAGAGTAACGGAGATATGCGAGTTTGAAATTTTATATAATTCTATCGTAAAAAGTGTATAATTCGATTGTTTTATAATGTTTCAACAATCAAAATCTCTATTTGAAATCTCCTCGACAACGAATACAATAGGTAATAAATAGATTGTTTAATTTATTGTTAGGATTTTTTCCATGGTATCTAAGCATGAATATTACACATGGATTACATTTTTCCCCATGAGCCAATAGAGAGCGTCGACCTGATTCCATTGAGTGCAAAATCACTTCTGTATCTTCAATAGTAACGGAGATATGCGAGTTTGAAATGTTATATAATTATATTGTAAAATGTGTGAAATTCGATTGTTTTATAATGTTTCAACAATAAAAATCTATATTTCAAATCTCGTCGACAACGACTACAATCAGGCACAAATAGATTGTTTTTATTTTATTGTTATTATTTTAGGTTAGGTTAGGTTAATTAAAGTTAAGTTAGGTTAGGTCAGGTCAGTTTAGGTTAGGTTAGGTCGAACTGATTAAATTGAGTGTAAAATCACTTCTGTATCTTCAAGAGTAACGGAGATATGCGAGTTTGAAATTTTATATAATTCTATCGTAAAAAGTGTATAATTCGATTGTTTTATAATGTTTCAACAATCAAAATCTATATTTGAAATCTCCTCGACAACGAATACAATAGGTAATAAATAGATTGTTTAATTTATTGTTATGAGAGTTTCCATGATAACTAAGCATGAATATTACACATGGGTTACATTTTTCCCCATGAGCCAATAGAGAGCGTCGACCTGATTCCATTGAGTGCAAAATCACTTCTGTATCTTCAATAGTAACGGAGATATGCGAGTTTGAAATGTTATATAATTATATTGTAAAATGTGTGAAATTCGATTGTTTTATAATGTTTCAACAATCAAAATCTATATTTCAAATCTCGTCGACAACGACTACAATCGGGCACAAATAGATTGTTTTTATTTTATTGTTATTAGGTTAGGTTAGGTTAGGTTAATTAAAGTTAAGTTAGGTTAGGTCAGGTCAGTTTAGGTTAGGTTAGGTCGAACTGATTAAATTGAGTGTAAAATCACTTCTGTATCTTCAAGAGTAACGGAGATATGCGAGTTTGAAATTTTATATAATTCTATCGTAAAAAGTGTATAATTCGATTGTTTTATAATGTTTCAACAATCAAAATCTATATTTCAAATCTCGTCGACAACGACTACAATCGGGCAGAAATAGATTGTTTTTATTTTATTGCTATTTGGTTAGGTTAATTAAAGTTAAGTTAAGTTAGGTTAGGTCAGGTCAGTTTAGGTTAGGTTAGGTCGAACTGATTAAATTGAGTGTAAAATCACTTCTGTATCTTCAAGAGTAACGGAGATATGCGAGTTTGAAATTTTATATAATTCTATCGTAAAAAGTGTATAATTCGATTGTTTTATAATGTTTCAACAATCAAAATCTCTATTTGAAATCTCCTCGACAACGAATACAATAGGTAATAAATAGATTGTTTAATTTATTGTTAGGATTTTTTCCATGGTATCTAAGCATGAATATTACACATGGATTACATTTTTCCCCATGAGCCAATAGAGAGCGTCGAGCTGATTCCATTGAGTGCAAAACCACTTCTTTATCTTCAATAGTAACGGAGATAAGCGAGTTTGAAATGTTATATAATTATATTGTAAAATGTGTGAAATTCGATTGTTTTATAATGTTTCAACAATCAAAATCTATATTTCAAATCTCCTCGACAACGACTACAATCAGGCACAAATAGATTGTTTTTATTTTATTGCTATTTGGTTAGGTTAATTAAAGTTAAGTTAAGTTAGGTTAGGTCAGGTCAGTTTAGGTTAGGTTAGGTCGACCTGATTAAATTGAGTGTAAAATCACTTCTGTATCTTCAACAGTAACGTAGATATGCGAGTTTGAAATTTTATATAATTCTATCGTAAAAAGTGTATAATTCGATTGTTTTATAATGTTTCAACAATCAAAATCTATATTTGAAATCTCCTCGACAACGAATACAATAGGTAATAAATAGATTGTTTAATTTATTGTTATGAGAGTTTCCATGATAACTAAGCATGAATATTACACATGGATTACATTTTTCCCCATGATCCAATAGAGAGCGTCGACCTGATTCCATTGAGTGCAAAATCACTTCTGTATCTTCAATAGTAACGGAGATATGCGAGTTTGAAATGTTATATAATTATATTGTAAAATGTGTGAAATTCGATTGTTTTATAATGTTTCAACAATCAAAATCTATATTTCAAATCTCCTCGACAACGACTACAATCGGGCACAAATAGATTGTTTTTATTTTATTGCTATTTGGTTAGGTTAATTAAAGTTACATAATTTTATAATGTTAATTAAGTTAGGTTAGGTCAGGTCAGTTTAGGTTAGGTTAGGTCGACCTGATTAAATTGAGTGTAAAATCACTTCTGTATCTTCAACAGTAACGGAGATATGCGAGTTTGAAATTTTAAATAATTCTATCGTAAAAAGTGTATAATTCGATTGTTTTATAATGTTTCAACAATCAAAATCTATATTTGAAATCTCCTCGACAACGAATACAATAGGTAATAAATAGATTGTTTAATTTATTGTTATGAGAGTTTCCATGATAACTAAGCATGAATATTACACATGGATTACATTTTTCCCCATGATCCAATAGAGAGCTTCGACCTGATTCCATTGAGTGCAAAATCACTTCTGTATCTTCAATAGTAACGGAGATATGCGAGTTTGAAATGTTATATAATTATATTGTAAAATGTGTGAAATTCGATTGTTTTATAATGTTTCAACAATCAAAATCTATATTTCAAATCTCCTCGACAACGACTACAATCGGGCACAAATAGATTGTTTTTATTTTATTGTTATTAGGTTAGGTTAGGTTAGGTTAATTAAAGTTAAGTTAGGTTAGGTCAGGTCAGTTTAGGTTAGGTTAGGTCGAACTGATTAAATTGAGTGTAAAATCACTTCTGTATCTTCAAGAGTAACGGAGATATGCGAGTTTGAAATTTTATATAATTCTATCGTAAAAAGTGTATAATTCGATTGTTTTATAATGTTTCAACAATCAAAATCTCTATTTGAAATCTCCTCGACAACGAATACAATAGGTAATAAATAGATTGTTTAATTTATTGTTAGGATTTTTTCCATGGTATCTAAGCATGAATATTACACATGGATTACATTTTTCCCCATGAGCCAATAGAGAGCGTCGACCTGATTCCATTGAGTGCAAAATCACTTCTGTATCTTCAATAGTAACGGAGATATGCGAGTTTGAAATGTTATATAATTATATTGTAAAATGTGTGAAATTCGATTGTTTTATAATGTTTCAACAATCAAAATCTATATTTCAAATCTCGTCGACAACGACTACAATCAGGCACAAATAGATTGTTTTTATTTTATTGTTATTATTTTAGGTTAGGTTAGGTTAATTAAAGTTAAGTTAGGTTAGGTCAGGTCAGTTTAGGTTAGGTTAGGTCGACCTGATTAAATTGAGTGTAAAATCACTTCTGTATCTTCAAGAGTAACGGAGATATGCGAGTTTGAAATTTTATATAATTCTATCGTAAAAAGTGTATAATTCGATTGTTTTATAATGTTTCAACAATCAAAATCTATATTTGAAATCTCCTCGACAACGAATACAATAGGTAATAAATAGATTGTTTAATTTATTGTTATGAGAGTTTCCATGATAACTAAGCATGAATATTACACATGGGTTACATTTTTCCCCATGAGCCAATAGAGAGCGTCGACCTGATTCCATTGAGTGCAAAATCACTTCTGTATCTTCAATAGTAACGGAGATATGCGAGTTTGAAATGTTATATAATTATATTGTAAAATGTGTGAAATTCGATTGTTTTATAATGTTTCAACAATCAAAATCTATATTTCAAATCTCGTCGACAACGACTACAATCGGGCACAAATAGATTGTTTTTATTTTATTGTTATTAGGTTAGGTTAGGTTAGGTTAATTAAAGTTAAGTTAGGTTAGGTCAGGTCAGTTTAGGTTAGGTTAGGTCGAACTGATTAAATTGAGTGTAAAATCACTTCTGTATCTTCAAGAGTAACGGAGATATGCGAGTTTGAAATTTTATATAATTCTATCGTAAAAAGTGTATAATTCGATTGTTTTATAATGTTTCAACAATCAAAATCTATATTTCAAATCTCGTCGACAACGACTACAATCGGGCACAAATAGATTGTTTTTATTTTATTGCTATTTGGTTAGGTTAATTAAAGTTAAGTTAAGTTAGGTTAGGTCAGGTCAGTTTAGGTTAGGTTAGGTCGAACTGATTAAATTGAGTGTAAAATCACTTCTGTATCTTCAAGAGTAACGGAGATATGCGAGTTTGAAATTTTATATAATTCTATCGTAAAAAGTGTATAATTCGATTGTTTTATAATGTTTCAACAATCAAAATCTCTATTTGAAATCTCCTCGACAACGAATACAATAGGTAATAAATAGATTGTTTAATTTATTGTTAGGATTTTTTCCATGGTATCTAAGCATGAATATTACACATGGATTACATTTTTCCCCATGAGCCAATAGAGAGCGTCGAGCTGATTCCATTGAGTGCAAAACCACTTCTTTATCTTCAATAGTAACGGAGATAAGCGAGTTTGAAATGTTATATAATTATATTGTAAAATGTGTGAAATTCGATTGTTTTATAATGTTTCAACAATCAAAATCTATATTTCAAATCTCCTCGACAACGACTACAATCAGGCACAAATAGATTGTTTTTATTTTATTGCTATTTGGTTAGGTTAATTAAAGTTAAGTTAAGTTAGGTTAGGTCAGGTCAGTTTAGGTTAGGTTAGGTCGACCTGATTAAATTGAGTGTAAAATCACTTCTGTATCTTCAACAGTAACGTAGATATGCGAGTTTGAAATTTTATATAATTCTATCGTAAAAAGTGTATAATTCGATTGTTTTATAATGTTTCAACAATCAAAATCTATATTTGAAATCTCCTCGACAACGAATACAATAGGTAATAAATAGATTGTTTAATTTATTGTTATGAGAGTTTCCATGATAACTAAGCATGAATATTACACATGGATTACATTTTTCCCCATGATCCAATAGAGAGCGTCGACCTGATTCCATTGAGTGCAAAATCACTTCTGTATCTTCAATAGTAACGGAGATATGCGAGTTTGAAATGTTATATAATTATATTGTAAAATGTGTGAAATTCGATTGTTTTATAATGTTTCAACAATCAAAATCTATATTTCAAATCTCCTCGACAACGACTACAATCGGGCACAAATAGATTGTTTTTATTTTATTGCTATTTGGTTAGGTTAATTAAAGTTACATAATTTTATAATGTTAATTAAGTTAGGTTAGGTCAGGTCAGTTTAGGTTAGGTTAGGTCGACCTGATTAAATTGAGTGTAAAATCACTTCTGTATCTTCAACAGTAACGGAGATATGCGAGTTTGAAATTTTAAATAATTCTATCGTAAAAAGTGTATAATTCGATTGTTTTATAATGTTTCAACAATCAAAATCTATATTTGAAATCTCCTCGACAACGAATACAATAGGTAATAAATAGATTGTTTAATTTATTGTTATGAGAGTTTCCATGATAACTAAGCATGAATATTACACATGGATTACATTTTTCCCCATGATCCAATAGAGAGCTTCGACCTGATTCCATTGAGTGCAAAATCACTTCTGTATCTTCAATAGTAACGGAGATATGCGAGTTTGAAATGTTATATAATTATATTGTAAAATGTGTGAAATTCGATTGTTTTATAATGTTTCAACAATCAAAATCTATATTTCAAATCTCCTCGACAACGACTACAATCGGGCACAAATAGATTGTTTTTATTTTATTGTTATTAGGTTAGGTTAGGTTAGGTTAATTAAAGTTAAGTTAGGTTAGGTCAGGTCAGTTTAGGTTAGGTTAGGTCGAACTGATTAAATTGAGTGTAAAATCACTTCTGTATCTTCAAGAGTAACGGAGATATGCGAGTTTGAAATTTTATATAATTCTATCGTAAAAAGTGTATAATTCGATTGTTTTATAATGTTTCAACAATCAAAATCTCTATTTGAAATCTCCTCGACAACGAATACAATAGGTAATAAATAGATTGTTTAATTTATTGTTAGGATTTTTTCCATGGTATCTAAGCATGAATATTACACATGGATTACATTTTTCCCCATGAGCCAATAGAGAGCGTCGACCTGATTCCATTGAGTGCAAAATCACTTCTGTATCTTCAATAGTAACGGAGATATGCGAGTTTGAAATGTTATATAATTATATTGTAAAATGTGTGAAATTCGATTGTTTTATAATGTTTCAACAATCAAAATCTATATTTCAAATCTCGTCGACAACGACTACAATCAGGCACAAATAGATTGTTTTTATTTTATTGTTATTATTTTAGGTTAGGTTAGGTTAATTAAAGTTAAGTTAGGTTAGGTCAGGTCAGTTTAGGTTAGGTTAGGTCGACCTGATTAAATTGAGTGTAAAATCACTTCTGTATCTTCAAGAGTAACGGAGATATGCGAGTTTGAAATTTTATATAATTCTATCGTAAAAAGTGTATAATTCGATTGTTTTATAATGTTTCAACAATCAAAATCTATATTTGAAATCTCCTCGACAACGAATACAATAGGTAATAAATAGATTGTTTAATTTATTGTTATGAGAGTTTCCATGATAACTAAGCATGAATATTACACATGGGTTACATTTTTCCCCATGAGCCAATAGAGAGCGTCGACCTGATTCCATTGAGTGCAAAATCACTTCTGTATCTTCAATAGTAACGGAGATATGCGAGTTTGAAATGTTATATAATTATATTGTAAAATGTGTGAAATTCGATTGTTTTATAATGTTTCAACAATCAAAATCTATATTTCAAATCTCGTCGACAACGACTACAATCGGGCACAAATAGATTGTTTTTATTTTATTGTTATTAGGTTAGGTTAGGTTAGGTTAATTAAAGTTAAGTTAGGTTAGGTCAGGTCAGTTTAGGTTAGGTTAGGTCGAACTGATTAAATTGAGTGTAAAATCACTTCTGTATCTTCAAGAGTAACGGAGATATGCGAGTTTGAAATTTTATATAATTCTATCGTAAAAAGTGTATAATTCGATTGTTTTATAATGTTTCAACAATCAAAATCTATATTTCAAATCTCGTCGACAACGACTACAATCGGGCACAAATAGATTGTTTTTATTTTATTGCTATTTGGTTAGGTTAATTAAAGTTAAGTTAAGTTAGGTTAGGTCAGGTCAGTTTAGGTTAGGTTAGGTCGAACTGATTAAATTGAGTGTAAAATCACTTCTGTATCTTCAAGAGTAACGGAGATATGCGAGTTTGAAATTTTATATAATTCTATCGTAAAAAGTGTATAATTCGATTGTTTTATAATGTTTCAACAATCAAAATCTCTATTTGAAATCTCCTCGACAACGAATACAATAGGTAATAAATAGATTGTTTAATTTATTGTTAGGATTTTTTCCATGGTATCTAAGCATGAATATTACACATGGATTACATTTTTCCCCATGAGCCAATAGAGAGCGTCGAGCTGATTCCATTGAGTGCAAAACCACTTCTTTATCTTCAATAGTAACGGAGATAAGCGAGTTTGAAATGTTATATAATTATATTGTAAAATGTGTGAAATTCGATTGTTTTATAATGTTTCAACAATCAAAATCTATATTTCAAATCTCCTCGACAACGACTACAATCAGGCACAAATAGATTGTTTTTATTTTATTGCTATTTGGTTAGGTTAATTAAAGTTAAGTTAAGTTAGGTTAGGTCAGGTCAGTTTAGGTTAGGTTAGGTCGACCTGATTAAATTGAGTGTAAAATCACTTCTGTATCTTCAACAGTAACGTAGATATGCGAGTTTGAAATTTTATATAATTCTATCGTAAAAAGTGTATAATTCGATTGTTTTATAATGTTTCAACAATCAAAATCTATATTTGAAATCTCCTCGACAACGAATACAATAGGTAATAAATAGATTGTTTAATTTATTGTTATGAGAGTTTCCATGATAACTAAGCATGAATATTACACATGGATTACATTTTTCCCCATGATCCAATAGAGAGCGTCGACCTGATTCCATTGAGTGCAAAATCACTTCTGTATCTTCAATAGTAACGGAGATATGCGAGTTTGAAATGTTATATAATTATATTGTAAAATGTGTGAAATTCGATTGTTTTATAATGTTTCAACAATCAAAATCTATATTTCAAATCTCCTCGACAACGACTACAATCGGGCACAAATAGATTGTTTTTATTTTATTGCTATTTGGTTAGGTTAATTAAAGTTACATAATTTTATAATGTTAATTAAGTTAGGTTAGGTCAGGTCAGTTTAGGTTAGGTTAGGTCGACCTGATTAAATTGAGTGTAAAATCACTTCTGTATCTTCAACAGTAACGGAGATATGCGAGTTTGAAATTTTAAATAATTCTATCGTAAAAAGTGTATAATTCGATTGTTTTATAATGTTTCAACAATCAAAATCTATATTTGAAATCTCCTCGACAACGAATACAATAGGTAATAAATAGATTGTTTAATTTATTGTTATGAGAGTTTCCATGATAACTAAGCATGAATATTACACATGGATTACATTTTTCCCCATGATCCAATAGAGAGCTTCGACCTGATTCCATTGAGTGCAAAATCACTTCTGTATCTTCAATAGTAACGGAGATATGCGAGTTTGAAATGTTATATAATTATATTGTAAAATGTGTGAAATTCGATTGTTTTATAATGTTTCAACAATCAAAATCTATATTTCAAATCTCCTCGACAACGACTACAATCGGGCACAAATAGATTGTTTTTATTTTATTGTTATTAGGTTAGGTTAGGTTAGGTTAATTAAAGTTAAGTTAGGTTAGGTCAGGTCAGTTTAGGTTAGGTTAGGTCGAACTGATTAAATTGAGTGTAAAATCACTTCTGTATCTTCAAGAGTAACGGAGATATGCGAGTTTGAAATTTTATATAATTCTATCGTAAAAAGTGTATAATTCGATTGTTTTATAATGTTTCAACAATCAAAATCTCTATTTGAAATCTCCTCGACAACGAATACAATAGGTAATAAATAGATTGTTTAATTTATTGTTAGGATTTTTTCCATGGTATCTAAGCATGAATATTACACATGGATTACATTTTTCCCCATGAGCCAATAGAGAGCGTCGACCTGATTCCATTGAGTGCAAAATCACTTCTGTATCTTCAATAGTAACGGAGATATGCGAGTTTGAAATGTTATATAATTATATTGTAAAATGTGTGAAATTCGATTGTTTTATAATGTTTCAACAATCAAAATCTATATTTCAAATCTCGTCGACAACGACTACAATCAGGCACAAATAGATTGTTTTTATTTTATTGTTATTATTTTAGGTTAGGTTAGGTTAATTAAAGTTAAGTTAGGTTAGGTCAGGTCAGTTTAGGTTAGGTTAGGTCGACCTGATTAAATTGAGTGTAAAATCACTTCTGTATCTTCAAGAGTAACGGAGATATGCGAGTTTGAAATTTTATATAATTCTATCGTAAAAAGTGTATAATTCGATTGTTTTATAATGTTTCAACAATCAAAATCTATATTTGAAATCTCCTCGACAACGAATACAATAGGTAATAAATAGATTGTTTAATTTATTGTTATGAGAGTTTCCATGATAACTAAGCATGAATATTACACATGGGTTACATTTTTCCCCATGAGCCAATAGAGAGCGTCGACCTGATTCCATTGAGTGCAAAATCACTTCTGTATCTTCAATAGTAACGGAGATATGCGAGTTTGAAATGTTATATAATTATATTGTAAAATGTGTGAAATTCGATTGTTTTATAATGTTTCAACAATCAAAATCTATATTTCAAATCTCGTCGACAACGACTACAATCGGGCACAAATAGATTGTTTTTATTTTATTGTTATTAGGTTAGGTTAGGTTAGGTTAATTAAAGTTAAGTTAGGTTAGGTCAGGTCAGTTTAGGTTAGGTTAGGTCGAACTGATTAAATTGAGTGTAAAATCACTTCTGTATCTTCAAGAGTAACGGAGATATGCGAGTTTGAAATTTTATATAATTCTATCGTAAAAAGTGTATAATTCGATTGTTTTATAATGTTTCAACAATCAAAATCTATATTTCAAATCTCGTCGACAACGACTACAATCGGGCACAAATAGATTGTTTTTATTTTATTGCTATTTGGTTAGGTTAATTAAAGTTAAGTTAAGTTAGGTTAGGTCAGGTCAGTTTAGGTTAGGTTAGGTCGAACTGATTAAATTGAGTGTAAAATCACTTCTGTATCTTCAAGAGTAACGGAGATATGCGAGTTTGAAATTTTATATAATTCTATCGTAAAAAGTGTATAATTCGATTGTTTTATAATGTTTCAACAATCAAAATCTCTATTTGAAATCTCCTCGACAACGAATACAATAGGTAATAAATAGATTGTTTAATTTATTGTTAGGATTTTTTCCATGGTATCTAAGCATGAATATTACACATGGATTACATTTTTCCCCATGAGCCAATAGAGAGCGTCGAGCTGATTCCATTGAGTGCAAAACCACTTCTTTATCTTCAATAGTAACGGAGATAAGCGAGTTTGAAATGTTATATAATTATATTGTAAAATGTGTGAAATTCGATTGTTTTATAATGTTTCAACAATCAAAATCTATATTTCAAATCTCCTCGACAACGACTACAATCAGGCACAAATAGATTGTTTTTATTTTATTGCTATTTGGTTAGGTTAATTAAAGTTAAGTTAAGTTAGGTTAGGTCAGGTCAGTTTAGGTTAGGTTAGGTCGACCTGATTAAATTGAGTGTAAAATCACTTCTGTATCTTCAACAGTAACGTAGATATGCGAGTTTGAAATTTTATATAATTCTATCGTAAAAAGTGTATAATTCGATTGTTTTATAATGTTTCAACAATCAAAATCTATATTTGAAATCTCCTCGACAACGAATACAATAGGTAATAAATAGATTGTTTAATTTATTGTTATGAGAGTTTCCATGATAACTAAGCATGAATATTACACATGGATTACATTTTTCCCCATGATCCAATAGAGAGCGTCGACCTGATTCCATTGAGTGCAAAATCACTTCTGTATCTTCAATAGTAACGGAGATATGCGAGTTTGAAATGTTATATAATTATATTGTAAAATGTGTGAAATTCGATTGTTTTATAATGTTTCAACAATCAAAATCTATATTTCAAATCTCCTCGACAACGACTACAATCGGGCACAAATAGATTGTTTTTATTTTATTGCTATTTGGTTAGGTTAATTAAAGTTACATAATTTTATAATGTTAATTAAGTTAGGTTAGGTCAGGTCAGTTTAGGTTAGGTTAGGTCGACCTGATTAAATTGAGTGTAAAATCACTTCTGTATCTTCAACAGTAACGGAGATATGCGAGTTTGAAATTTTAAATAATTCTATCGTAAAAAGTGTATAATTCGATTGTTTTATAATGTTTCAACAATCAAAATCTATATTTGAAATCTCCTCGACAACGAATACAATAGGTAATAAATAGATTGTTTAATTTATTGTTATGAGAGTTTCCATGATAACTAAGCATGAATATTACACATGGATTACATTTTTCCCCATGATCCAATAGAGAGCTTCGACCTGATTCCATTGAGTGCAAAATCACTTCTGTATCTTCAATAGTAACGGAGATATGCGAGTTTGAAATGTTATATAATTATATTGTAAAATGTGTGAAATTCGATTGTTTTATAATGTTTCAACAATCAAAATCTATATTTCAAATCTCCTCGACAACGACTACAATCGGGCACAAATAGATTGTTTTTATTTTATTGTTATTAGGTTAGGTTAGGTTAGGTTAATTAAAGTTAAGTTAGGTTAGGTCAGGTCAGTTTAGGTTAGGTTAGGTCGAACTGATTAAATTGAGTGTAAAATCACTTCTGTATCTTCAAGAGTAACGGAGATATGCGAGTTTGAAATTTTATATAATTCTATCGTAAAAAGTGTATAATTCGATTGTTTTATAATGTTTCAACAATCAAAATCTCTATTTGAAATCTCCTCGACAACGAATACAATAGGTAATAAATAGATTGTTTAATTTATTGTTAGGATTTTTTCCATGGTATCTAAGCATGAATATTACACATGGATTACATTTTTCCCCATGAGCCAATAGAGAGCGTCGACCTGATTCCATTGAGTGCAAAATCACTTCTGTATCTTCAATAGTAACGGAGATATGCGAGTTTGAAATGTTATATAATTATATTGTAAAATGTGTGAAATTCGATTGTTTTATAATGTTTCAACAATCAAAATCTATATTTCAAATCTCGTCGACAACGACTACAATCAGGCACAAATAGATTGTTTTTATTTTATTGTTATTATTTTAGGTTAGGTTAGGTTAATTAAAGTTAAGTTAGGTTAGGTCAGGTCAGTTTAGGTTAGGTTAGGTCGAACTGATTAAATTGAGTGTAAAATCACTTCTGTATCTTCAAGAGTAACGGAGATATGCGAGTTTGAAATTTTATATAATTCTATCGTAAAAAGTGTATAATTCGATTGTTTTATAATGTTTCAACAATCAAAATCTATATTTGAAATCTCCTCGACAACGAATACAATAGGTAATAAATAGATTGTTTAATTTATTGTTATGAGAGTTTCCATGATAACTAAGCATGAATATTACACATGGGTTACATTTTTCCCCATGAGCCAATAGAGAGCGTCGACCTGATTCCATTGAGTGCAAAATCACTTCTGTATCTTCAATAGTAACGGAGATATGCGAGTTTGAAATGTTATATAATTATATTGTAAAATGTGTGAAATTCGATTGTTTTATAATGTTTCAACAATCAAAATCTATATTTCAAATCTCGTCGACAACGACTACAATCGGGCACAAATAGATTGTTTTTATTTTATTGTTATTAGGTTAGGTTAGGTTAGGTTAATTAAAGTTAAGTTAGGTTAGGTCAGGTCAGTTTAGGTTAGGTTAGGTCGAACTGATTAAATTGAGTGTAAAATCACTTCTGTATCTTCAAGAGTAACGGAGATATGCGAGTTTGAAATTTTATATAATTCTATCGTAAAAAGTGTATAATTCGATTGTTTTATAATGTTTCAACAATCAAAATCTATATTTCAAATCTCGTCGACAACGACTACAATCGGGCACAAATAGATTGTTTTTATTTTATTGCTATTTGGTTAGGTTAATTAAAGTTAAGTTAAGTTAGGTTAGGTCAGGTCAGTTTAGGTTAGGTTAGGTCGAACTGATTAAATTGAGTGTAAAATCACTTCTGTATCTTCAAGAGTAACGGAGATATGCGAGTTTGAAATTTTATATAATTCTATCGTAAAAAGTGTATAATTCGATTGTTTTATAATGTTTCAACAATCAAAATCTCTATTTGAAATCTCCTCGACAACGAATACAATAGGTAATAAATAGATTGTTTAATTTATTGTTAGGATTTTTTCCATGGTATCTAAGCATGAATATTACACATGGATTACATTTTTCCCCATGAGCCAATAGAGAGCGTCGAGCTGATTCCATTGAGTGCAAAACCACTTCTTTATCTTCAATAGTAACGGAGATAAGCGAGTTTGAAATGTTATATAATTATATTGTAAAATGTGTGAAATTCGATTGTTTTATAATGTTTCAACAATCAAAATCTATATTTCAAATCTCCTCGACAACGACTACAATCAGGCACAAATAGATTGTTTTTATTTTATTGCTATTTGGTTAGGTTAATTAAAGTTAAGTTAAGTTAGGTTAGGTCAGGTCAGTTTAGGTTAGGTTAGGTCGACCTGATTAAATTGAGTGTAAAATCACTTCTGTATCTTCAACAGTAACGTAGATATGCGAGTTTGAAATTTTATATAATTCTATCGTAAAAAGTGTATAATTCGATTGTTTTATAATGTTTCAACAATCAAAATCTATATTTGAAATCTCCTCGACAACGAATACAATAGGTAATAAATAGATTGTTTAATTTATTGTTATGAGAGTTTCCATGATAACTAAGCATGAATATTACACATGGATTACATTTTTCCCCATGATCCAATAGAGAGCGTCGACCTGATTCCATTGAGTGCAAAATCACTTCTGTATCTTCAATAGTAACGGAGATATGCGAGTTTGAAATGTTATATAATTATATTGTAAAATGTGTGAAATTCGATTGTTTTATAATGTTTCAACAATCAAAATCTATATTTCAAATCTCCTCGACAACGACTACAATCGGGCACAAATAGATTGTTTTTATTTTATTGCTATTTGGTTAGGTTAATTAAAGTTACATAATTTTATAATGTTAATTAAGTTAGGTTAGGTCAGGTCAGTTTAGGTTAGGTTAGGTCGACCTGATTAAATTGAGTGTAAAATCACTTCTGTATCTTCAACAGTAACGGAGATATGCGAGTTTGAAATTTTAAATAATTCTATCGTAAAAAGTGTATAATTCGATTGTTTTATAATGTTTCAACAATCAAAATCTATATTTGAAATCTCCTCGACAACGAATACAATAGGTAATAAATAGATTGTTTAATTTATTGTTATGAGAGTTTCCATGATAACTAAGCATGAATATTACACATGGATTACATTTTTCCCCATGATCCAATAGAGAGCTTCGACCTGATTCCATTGAGTGCAAAATCACTTCTGTATCTTCAATAGTAACGGAGATATGCGAGTTTGAAATGTTATATAATTATATTGTAAAATGTGTGAAATTCGATTGTTTTATAATGTTTCAACAATCAAAATCTATATTTCAAATCTCCTCGACAACGACTACAATCGGGCACAAATAGATTGTTTTTATTTTATTGTTATTAGGTTAGGTTAGGTTAGGTTAATTAAAGTTAAGTTAGGTTAGGTCAGGTCAGTTTAGGTTAGGTTAGGTCGAACTGATTAAATTGAGTGTAAAATCACTTCTGTATCTTCAAGAGTAACGGAGATATGCGAGTTTGAAATTTTATATAATTCTATCGTAAAAAGTGTATAATTCGATTGTTTTATAATGTTTCAACAATCAAAATCTATATTTGAAATCTCCTCGACAACGAATACAATAGGTAATAAATAGATTGTTTAATTTATTGTTATGAGAGTTTCCATGATAACTAAGCATGAATATTACACATGGGTTACATTTTTCCCCATGAGCCAATAGAGAGCGTCGACCTGATTCCATTGAGTGCAAAATCACTTCTGTATCTTCAATAGTAACGGAGATATGCGAGTTTGAAATGTTATATAATTATATTGTAAAATGTGTGAAATTCGATTGTTTTATAATGTTTCAACAATCAAAATCTATATTTCAAATCTCGTCGACAACGACTACAATCGGGCACAAATAGATTGTTTTCATTTTATTGTTATTAGGTTAGGTTAGGTTAGGTTAATTAAAGTTAAGTTAGGTTAGGTCAGGTCAGTTTAGGTTAGGTTAGGTCGAACTGATTAAATTGAGTGTAAAATCACTTCTGTATCTTCAAGAGTAACGGAGATATGCGAGTTTGAAATTTTATATAATTCTATCGTAAAAAGTGTATAATTCGATTGTTTTATAATGTTTCAACAATCAAAATCTATATTTCAAATCTCGTCGACAACGACTACAATCGGGCACAAATAGATTGTTTTTATTTTATTGCTATTTGGTTAGGTTAATTAAAGTTAAGTTAAGTTAGGTTAGGTCAGGTCAGTTTAGGTTAGGTTAGGTCGAACTGATTAAATTGAGTGTAAAATCACTTCTGTATCTTCAAGAGTAACGGAGATATGCGAGTTTGAAATTTTATATAATTCTATCGTAAAAAGTGTATAATTCGATTGTTTTATAATGTTTCAACAATCAAAATCTCTATTTGAAATCTCCTCGACAACGAATACAATAGGTAATAAATAGATTGTTTAATTTATTGTTAGGATTTTTTCCATGGTATCTAAGCATGAATATTACACATGGATTACATTTTTCCCCATGAGCCAATAGAGAGCGTCGAGCTGATTCCATTGAGTGCAAAACCACTTCTTTATCTTCAATAGTAACGCAGATAAGCGAGTTTGAAATGTTATATAATTATATTGTAAAATGTGTGAAATTCGATTGTTTTATAATGTTTCAACAATCAAAATCTATATTTCAAATCTCCTCGACAACGACTACAATCAGGCACAAATAGATTGTTTTTATTTTATTGCTATTTGGTTAGGTTAATTAAAGTTAAGTTAAGTTAGGTTAGGTCAGGTCAGTTTAGGTTAGGTTAGGTCGACCTGATTAAATTGAGTGTAAAATCACTTCTGTATCTTCAACAGTAACGTAGATATGCGAGTTTGAAATTTTATATAATTCTATCGTAAAAAGTGTATAATTCGATTGTTTTATAATGTTTCAACAATCAAAATCTATATTTGAAATCTCCTCGACAACGAATACAATAGGTAATAAATAGATTGTTTAATTTATTGTTATGAGAGTTTCCATGATAACTAAGCATGAATATTACACATGGATTACATTTTTCCCCATGATCCAATAGAGAGCGTCGACCTGATTCCATTGAGTGCAAAATCACTTCTGTATCTTCAATAGTAACGGAGATATGCGAGTTTGAAATGTTATATAATTATATTGTAAAATGTGTGAAATTCGATTGTTTTATAATGTTTCAACAATCAAAATCTATATTTCAAATCTCCTCGACAACGACTACAATCGGGCACAAATAGATTGTTTTTATTTTATTGCTATTTGGTTAGGTTAATTAAAGTTACATAATTTTATAATGTTAATTAAGTTAGGTTAGGTCAGGTCAGTTTAGGTTAGGTTAGGTCGACCTGATTAAATTGAGTGTAAAATCACTTCTGTATCTTCAACAGTAACGGAGATATGCGAGTTTGAAATTTTAAATAATTCTATCGTAAAAAGTGTATAATTCGATTGTTTTATAATGTTTCAACAATCAAAATCTATATTTGAAATCTCCTCGACAACGAATACAATAGGTAATAAATAGATTGTTTAATTTATTGTTATGAGAGTTTCCATGATAACTAAGCATGAATATTACACATGGATTACATTTTTCCCCATGATCCAATAGAGAGCGTCGACCTGATTCCATTGAGTGCAAAATCACTTCTGTATCTTCAATAGTAACGGAGATATGCGAGTTTGAAATGTTATATAATTATATTGTAAAATGTGTGAAATTCGATTGTTTTATAATGTTTCAACAATCAAAATCTATATTTCAAATCTCCTCGACAACGACTACAATCGGGCACAAATAGATTGTTTTTATTTTATTGTTATTAGGTTAGGTTAGGTTAGGTTAATTAAAGTTAAGTTAGGTTAGGTCAGGTCAGTTTAGGTTAGGTTAGGTCGAACTGATTAAATTGAGTGTAAAATCACTTCTGTATCTTCAAGAGTAACGGAGATATGCGAGTTTGAAATTTTATATAATTCTATCGTAAAAAGTGTATAATTCGATTGTTTTATAATGTTTCAACAATCAAAATCTATATTTGAAATCTCCTCGACAACGAATACAATAGGTAATAAATAGATTGTTTAATTTATTGTTATGAGAGTTTCCATGATAACTAAGCATGAATATTACACATGGATTACATTTTTCCCCATGAGCCAATAGAGAGCGTCGAGCTGATTCCATTGAGTGCAAAATCACTGCTTTATCTTTAATAGTAACGGAGATATGCGAGTTTGAAATGTTATATAATTATATTGTAAAATGTGTGAAATTCGATTGTTTTATAATGTTTCAACAATCAAAATCTATATTTCAAATCTCGTCGACAACGACTACAATCGGGCACAAATAGATTGTTTTTATTTTATTGTTATTAGGTTAGGTTAGGTTAGGTTAATTAAAGTTAAGTTAGGTTAGGTCAGGTCAGTTTAGGTTAGGTTAGGTCGAACTGATTAAATTGAGTGTAAAATCACTTCTGTATCTTCAACAGTAACGGAGATATGCGAGTTTGAAATTTTATATAATTCTATCGTAAAAAGTGTATAATTCGATTGTTTTATAATGTTTCAACAATCAAAATCTATATTTGAAATCTCCTCGACAACGAATACAATAGGTAATAAATAGATTGTTTAATTTATTGTTATGAGAGTTTCCATGATAACTAAGCATGAATATTACACATGGATTACATTTTTCCCCATGAGCCAATAGAGAGCGTCGAGCTGATTCCATTGAGTGCAAAATCACTTCTTTATCTTCAATAGTAACGGAGATAAGCGAGTTTGAAATGTTATATAATTATATTGTAAAATGTGTGAAATTCGATTGTTTTATAATGTTTCAACAATCAAAATCTATATTTCAAATCTCGTCGACAACGACTACAATCGGGCAGAAATAGATTGTTTTTATTTTATTGCTATTTGGTTAGGTTAATTAAAGTTAAGTTAAGTTAGGTTAGGTCAGGTCAGTTTAGGTTAGGTTAGGTCGAACTGATTAAATTGAGTGTAAAATCACTTCTGTATCTTCAAGAGTAACGGAGATATGCGAGTTTGAAATTTTATATAATTCTATCGTAAAAAGTGTATAATTCGATTGTTTTATAATGTTTCAACAATCGAAATCTCTATTTGAAATCTCCTCGACAACGAATACAATAGGTAATAAATAGATTGTTTAATTTATTGTTAGGATTTTTTCCATGGTATCTAAGCATGAATATTACACATGGATTACATTTTTCCCCATGAGATAATAGAGAGCGTCGACCTGATTCCATTGAGTGCAAAATCACTTCTGTATCTTCAATAGTAACGGAGATATGCGAGTTTGAAATGTTATATAATTATATTGTAAAATGTGTGAAATTCGATTGTTTTATAATGTTTCAACAATCAAAATCTATATTTGAAATCTCCTCGACAACGAATACAATAGGTAATAAATAGATTGTTTAATTTATTGTTATGAGAGTTTCCATGATAACTAAGCATGAATATTACACATGGATTACATTTTTCCCCATGAGCCAATAGAGAGCGTCGAGCTGATTCCATTGAGTGCAAAATCACTTCTTTATCTTCAATAGTAACGGAGATAAGCGAGTTTGAAATGTTATATAATTATATTGTAAAATGTGTGAAATTCGATTGTTTTATAATGTTTCAACAATCAAAATCTATATTTCAAATCTCGTCGACAACGACTACAATCGGGCAGAAATAGATTGTTTTTATTTTATTGCTATTTGGTTAGGTTAATTAAAGTTAAGTTAAGTTAGGTTAGGTCAGGTCAGTTTAGGTTAGGTTAGGTCGAACTGATTAAATTGAGTGTAAAATCACTTCTGTATCTTCAAGAGTAACGGAGATATGCGAGTTTGAAATTTTATATAATTCTATCGTAAAAAGTGTATAATTCGATTGTTTTATAATGTTTCAACAATCAAAATCTCTATTTGAAATCTCCTCGACAACGAATACAATAGGTAATAAATAGATTGTTTAATTTATTGTTAGGATTTTTTCCATGGTATCTAAGCATGAATATTACACATGGATTACATTTTTCCCCATGAGCCAATAGAGAGCGTCGACCTGATTCCATTGAGTGCAAAATCACTTCTGTATCTTCAATAGTAACGGAGATATGCGAGTTTGAAATGTTATATAATTATATTGTAAAATGTGTGAAATTCGATTGTTTTATAATGTTTCAACAATCAAAATCTATATTTCAAATCTCGTCGACAACGACTACAATCAGGCACAAATAGATTGTTTTTATTTTATTGTTATTATTTTAGGTTAGGTTAGGTTAATTAAAGTTAAGTTAGGTTAGGTCAGGTCAGTTTAGGTTAGGTTAGGTCGAACTGATTAAATTGAGTGTAAAATCACTTCTGTATCTTCAAGAGTAACGGAGATATGCGAGTTTGAAATTTTATATAATTCTATCGTAAAAAGTGTATAATTCGATTGTTTTATAATGTTTCAACAATCAAAATCTATATTTGAAATCTCCTCGACAACGAATACAATAGGTAATAAATAGATTGTTTAATTTATTGTTATGAGAGTTTCCATGATAACTAAGCATGAATATTACACATGGGTTACATTTTTCCCCATGAGCCAATAGAGAGCGTCGACCTGATTCCATTGAGTGCAAAATCACTTCTGTATCTTCAATAGTAACGGAGATATGCGAGTTTGAAATGTTATATAATTATATTGTAAAATGTGTGAAATTCGATTGTTTTATAATGTTTCAACAATCAAAATCTATATTTCAAATCTCGTCGACAACGACTACAATCGGGCACAAATAGATTGTTTTTATTTTATTGTTATTAGGTTAGGTTAGGTTAGGTTAATTAAAGTTAAGTTAGGTTAGGTCAGGTCAGTTTAGGTTAGGTTAGGTCGAACTGATTAAATTGAGTGTAAAATCACTTCTGTATCTTCAAGAGTAACGGAGATATGCGAGTTTGAAATTTTATATAATTCTATCGTAAAAAGTGTATAATTCGATTGTTTTATAATGTTTCAACAATCAAAATCTATATTTCAAATCTCGTCGACAACGACTACAATCGGGCAGAAATAGATTGTTTTTATTTTATTGCTATTTGGTTAGGTTAATTAAAGTTAAGTTAAGTTAGGTTAGGTCAGGTCAGTTTAGGTTAGGTTAGGTCGAACTGATTAAATTGAGTGTAAAATCACTTCTGTATCTTCAAGAGTAACGGAGATATGCGAGTTTGAAATTTTATATAATTCTATCGTAAAAAGTGTATAATTCGATTGTTTTATAATGTTTCAACAATCAAAATCTCTATTTGAAATCTCCTCGACAACGAATACAATAGGTAATAAATAGATTGTTTAATTTATTGTTAGGATTTTTTCCATGGTATCTAAGCATGAATATTACACATGGATTACATTTTTCCCCATGAGCCAATAGAGAGCGTCGAGCTGATTCCATTGAGTGCAAAACCACTTCTTTATCTTCAATAGTAACGGAGATAAGCGAGTTTGAAATGTTATATAATTATATTGTAAAATGTGTGAAATTCGATTGTTTTATAATGTTTCAACAATCAAAATCTATATTTCAAATCTCCTCGACAACGACTACAATCAGGCACAAATAGATTGTTTTTATTTTATTGCTATTTGGTTAGGTTAATTAAAGTTAAGTTAAGTTAGGTTAGGTCAGGTCAGTTTAGGTTAGGTTAGGTCGACCTGATTAAATTGAGTGTAAAATCACTTCTGTATCTTCAACAGTAACGTAGATATGCGAGTTTGAAATTTTATATAATTCTATCGTAAAAAGTGTATAATTCGATTGTTTTATAATGTTTCAACAATCAAAATCTATATTTGAAATCTCCTCGACAACGAATACAATAGGTAATAAATAGATTGTTTAATTTATTGTTATGAGAGTTTCCATGATAACTAAGCATGAATATTACACATGGATTACATTTTTCCCCATGATCCAATAGAGAGCGTCGAGCTGATTCCATTGAGTGCAAAATCACTGCTTTATCTTTAATAGTAACGGAGATATGCGAGTTTGAAATGTTATATAATTATATTGTAAAATGTGTGAAATTCGATTGTTTTATAATGTTTCAACAATCAAAATCTATATTTCAAATCTCGTCGACAACGACTACAATCGGGCACAAATAGATTGTTTTTATTTTATTGTTATTAGGTTAGGTTAGGTTAGGTTAATTAAAGTTAAGTTAGGTTAGGTCAGGTCAGTTTAGGTTAGGTTAGGTCGAACTGATTAAATTGAGTGTAAAATCACTTCTGTATCTTCAAGAGTAACGGAGATATGCGAGTTTGAAATTTTATATAATTCTATCGTAAAAAGTGTATAATTCGATTGTTTTATAATGTTTCAACAATCAAAATCTATATTTGAAATCTCCTCGACAACGAATACAATAGGTAATAAATAGATTGTTTAATTTATTGTTATGAGAGTTTCCATGATAACTAAGCATGAATATTACACATGGATTACATTTTTCCCCATGAGCCAATAGAGAGCGTCGAGCTGATTCCATTGAGTGCAAAATCACTTCTTTATCTTCAATAGTAACGGAGATAAGCGAGTTTGAAATGTTATATAATTATATTGTAAAATGTGTGAAATTCGATTGTTTTATAATGTTTCAACAATCAAAATCTATATTTCAAAACTCGTCGACAACGACTACAATCGGGCAGAAATAGATTGTTTTTATTTTATTGCTATTTGGTTAGGTTAATTAAAGTTAAGTTAAGTTAGGTTAGGTCAGGTCAGTTTAGGTTAGGTTAGGTCGAACTGATTAAATTGAGTGTAAAATCACTTCTGTATCTTCAAGAGTAACGGAGATATGCGAGTTTGAAATTTTATATAATTCTATCGTAAAAAGTGTATAATTCGATTGTTTTATAATGTTTCAACAATCGAAATCTCTATTTGAAATCTCCTCGACAACGAATACAATAGGTAATAAATAGATTGTTTAATTTATTGTTAGGATTTTTTCCATGGTATCTAAGCATGAATATTACACATGGATTACATTTTTCCCCATGAGATAATAGAGAGCGTCGACCTGATTCCATTGAGTGCAAAATCACTTCTGTATCTTCAATAGTAACGGAGATATGCGAGTTTGAAATGTTATATAATTATATTGTAAAATGTGTGAAATTCGATTGTTTTATAATGTTTCAACAATCAAAATCTATATTTGAAATCTCCTCGACAACGAATACAGTAGGTAATAAATAGATTGTTTAATTTATTGTTATGAGAGTTTCCATGATAACTAAGCATGAATATTACACATGGATTACATTTTTCCCCATGAGCCAATAGAGAGCGTCGAGCTGATTCCATTGAGTGCAAAATCACTTCTTTATCTTCAATAGTAACGGAGATATGCGAGTTTGAAATGTTATATAATTATATTGTAAAATGTGTGAAATTCGATTGTTTTATAATGTTTCAACAATCAAAATCTATATTTCAAATCTCCTCGACAACGACTACAATCGGGCACAAATAGATTGTTTTTATTTTATTGCTATTTGGTTAGGTTAATTAAAGTTACATAATTTTATAATGTTAATTAAGTTAGGTTAGGTCAGGTCAGTTTAGGTTAGGTTAGGTCGACCTGATTAAATTGAGTGTAAAATCACTTCTGTATCTTCAACAGTAACGGAGATATGCGAGTTTGAAATTTTAAATAATTCTATCGTAAAAAGTGTATAATTCGATTGTTTTATAATGTTTCAACAATCAAAATCTATATTTGAAATCTCCTCGACAACGAATACAATAGGTAATAAATAGATTGTTTAATTTATTGTTATGAGAGTTTCCATGATAACTAAGCATGAATATTACACATGGATTACATTTTTCCCCATGATCCAATAGAGAGCGTCGAGCTGATTCCATTGAGTGCAAAATCACTGCTTTATCTTTAATAGTAACGGAGATATGCGAGTTTGAAATGTTATATAATTATATTGTAAAATGTGTGAAATTCGATTGTTTTATAATGTTTCAACAATCAAAATCTATATTTCAAATCTCGTCGACAACGACTACAATCGGGCACAAATAGATTGTTTTTATTTTATTGTTATTAGGTTAGGTTAGGTTAGGTTAATTAAAGTTAAGTTAGGTTAGGTCAGGTCAGTTTAGGTTAGGTTAGGTCGAACTGATTAAATTGAGTGTAAAATCACTTCTGTATCTTCAAGAGTAACGGAGATATGCGAGTTTGAAATTTTATATAATTCTATCGTAAAAAGTGTATAATTCGATTGTTTTATAATGTTTCAACAATCAAAATCTATATTTGAAATCTCCTCGACAACGAATACAATAGGTAATAAATAGATTGTTTAATTTATTGTTATGAGAGTTTCCATGATAACTAAGCATGAATATTACACATGGATTACATTTTTCCCCATGAGCCAATAGAGAGCGTCGAGCTGATTCCATTGAGTGCAAAATCACTTCTTTATCTTCAATAGTAACGGAGATAAGCGAGTTTGAAATGTTATATAATTATATTGTAAAATGTGTGAAATTCGATTGTTTTATAATGTTTCAACAATCAAAATCTATATTTCAAAACTCGTCGACAACGACTACAATCGGGCAGAAATAGATTGTTTTTATTTTATTGCTATTTGGTTAGGTTAATTAAAGTTAAGTTAAGTTAGGTTAGGTCAGGTCAGTTTAGGTTAGGTTAGGTCGAACTGATTAAATTGAGTGTAAAATCACTTCTGTATCTTCAAGAGTAACGGAGATATGCGAGTTTGAAATTTTATATAATTCTATCGTAAAAAGTGTATAATTCGATTGTTTTATAATGTTTCAACAATCGAAATCTCTATTTGAAATCTCCTCGACAACGAATACAATAGGTAATAAATAGATTGTTTAATTTATTGTTAGGATTTTTTCCATGGTATCTAAGCATGAATATTACACATGGATTACATTTTTCCCCATGAGATAATAGAGAGCGTCGACCTGATTCCATTGAGTGCAAAATCACTTCTGTATCTTCAATAGTAACGGAGATATGCGAGTTTGAAATGTTATATAATTATATTGTAAAATGTGTGAAATTCGATTGTTTTATAATGTTTCAACAATCAAAATCTATATTTGAAATCTCCTCGACAACGAATACAGTAGGTAATAAATAGATTGTTTAATTTATTGTTATGAGAGTTTCCATGATAACTAAGCATGAATATTACACATGGATTACATTTTTCCCCATGAGCCAATAGAGAGCGTCGAGCTGATTCCATTGAGTGCAAAATCACTTCTTTATCTTCAATAGTAACGGAGATAAGCGAGTTTGAAATGTTATATAATTATATTGTAAAATGTGTGAAATTCGATTGTTTTATAATGTTTCAACAATCAAAATCTATATTTCAAATCTCGTCGACAACGACTACAATCGGGCAGAAATAGATTGTTTTTATTTTATTGCTATTTGGTTAGGTTAATTAAAGTTAAGTTAAGTTAGGTTAGGTCAGGTCAGTTTAGGTTAGGTTAGGTCGAACTGATTAAATTGAGTGTAAAATCACTTCTGTATCTTCAAGAGTAACGGAGATATGCGAGTTTGAAATTTTATATAATTCTATCGTAAAAAGTGTATAATTCGATTGTTTTATAATGTTTCAACAATCAAAATCTCTATTTGAAATCTCCTCGACAACGAATACAATAGGTAATAAATAGATTGTTTAATTTATTGTTAGGATTTTTTCCATGGTATCTAAGCATGAATATTACACATGGATTACATTTTTCCCCATGAGCCAATAGAGAGCGTCGACCTGATTCCATTGAGTGCAAAATCACTTCTGTATCTTCAATAGTAACGGAGATATGCGAGTTTGAAATGTTATATAATTATATTGTAAAATGTGTGAAATTCGATTGTTTTATAATGTTTCAACAATCAAAATCTATATTTCAAATCTCGTCGACAACGACTACAATCGGGCACAAATAGATTGTTTTTATTTTATTGTTATTAGGTTAGGTTAGGTTAGGTTAATTAAAGTTAAGTTAGGTTAGGTCAGGTCAGTTTAGGTTAGGTTAGGTCGAACTGATTAAATTGAGTGTAAAATCACTTCTGTATCTTCAAGAGTAACGGAGATATGCGAGTTTGAAATTTTATATAATTCTATCGTAAAAAGTGTATAATTCGATTGTTTTATAATGTTTCAACAATCAAAATCTATATTTGAAATCTCCTCGACAACGAATACAATAGGTAATAAATAGATTGTTTAATTTATTGTTATGAGAGTTTCCATGATAACTAAGCATGAATATTACACATGGATTACATTTTTCCCCATGAGCCAATAGAGAGCGTCGAGCTGATTCCATTGAGTGCAAAATCACTTCTTTATCTTCAATAGTAACGGAGATAAGCGAGTTTGAAATGTTATATAATTATATTGTAAAATGTGTGAAATTCGATTGTTTTATAATGTTTCAACAATCAAAATCTATATTTCAAATCTCGTCGACAACGACTACAATCGGGCAGAAATAGATTGTTTTTATTTTATTGCTATTTGGTTAGGTTAATTAAAGTTAAGTTAAGTTAGGTTAGGTCAGGTCAGTTTAGGTTAGGTTAGGTCGAACTGATTAAATTGAGTGTAAAATCACTTCTGTATCTTCAAGAGTAACGGAGATATGCGAGTTTGAAATTTTATATAATTCTATCGTAAAAAGTGTATAATTCGATTGTTTTATAATGTTTCAACAATCAAAATCTCTATTTGAAATCTCCTCGACAACGAATACAATAGGTAATAAATAGATTGTTTAATTTATTGTTAGGATTTTTTCCATGGTATCTAAGCATGAATATTACACATGGATTACATTTTTCCCCATGAGCCAATAGAGAGCGTCGAGCTGATTCCATTGAGTGCAAAACCACTTCTTTATCTTCAATAGTAACGGAGATAAGCGAGTTTGAAATGTTATATAATTATATTGTAAAATGTGTGAAATTCGATTGTTTTATAATGTTTCAACAATCAAAATCTATATTTCAAATCTCCTCGACAACGACTACAATCAGGCACAAATAGATTGTTTTTATTTTATTGCTATTTGGTTAGGTTAATTAAAGTTAAGTTAAGTTAGGTTAGGTCAGGTCAGTTTAGGTTAGGTTAGGTCGACCTGATTAAATTGAGTGTAAAATCACTTCTGTATCTTCAACAGTAACGTAGATATGCGAGTTTGAAATTTTATATAATTCTATCGTAAAAAGTGTATAATTCGATTGTTTTATAATGTTTCAACAATCAAAATCTATATTTGAAATCTCCTCGACAACGAATACAATAGGTAATAAATAGATTGTTTAATTTATTGTTATGAGAGTTTCCATGATAACTAAGCATGAATATTACACATGGATTACATTTTTCCCCATGATCCAATAGAGAGCGTCGACCTGATTCCATTGAGTGCAAAATCACTTCTGTATCTTCAATAGTAACGGAGATATGCGAGTTTGAAATGTTATATAATTATATTGTAAAATGTGTGAAATTCGATTGTTTTATAATGTTTCAACAATCAAAATCTATATTTCAAATCTCGTCGACAACGACTACAATCGGGCACAAATAGATTGTTTTTATTTTATTGTTATTAGGTTAGGTTAGGTTAGGTTAATTAAAGTTAAGTTAGGTTAGGTCAGGTCAGTTTAGGTTAGGTTAGGTCGAACTGATTAAATTGAGTGTAAAATCACTTCTGTATCTTCAAGAGTAACGGAGATATGCGAGTTTGAAATTTTATATAATTCTATCGTAAAAAGTGTATAATTCGATTGTTTTATAATGTTTCAACAATCAAAATCTATATTTGAAATCTCCTCGACAACGAATACAATAGGTAATAAATAGATTGTTTAATTTATTGTTATGAGAGTTTCCATGATAACTAAGCATGAATATTACACATGGATTACATTTTTCCCCATGAGCCAATAGAGAGCGTCGAGCTGATTCCATTGAGTGCAAAATCACTTCTTTATCTTCAATAGTAACGGAGATAAGCGAGTTTGAAATGTTATATAATTATATTGTAAAATGTGTGAAATTCGATTGTTTTATAATGTTTCAACAATCAAAATCTATATTTCAAATCTCGTCGACAACGACTACAATCGGGCAGAAATAGATTGTTTTTATTTTATTGCTATTTGGTTAGGTTAATTAAAGTTAAGTTAAGTTAGGTTAGGTCAGGTCAGTTTAGGTTAGGTTAGGTCGAACTGATTAAATTGAGTGTAAAATCACTTCTGTATCTTCAAGAGTAACGGAGATATGCGAGTTTGAAATTTTATATAATTCTATCGTAAAAAGTGTATAATTCGATTGTTTTATAATGTTTCAACAATCAAAATCTCTATTTGAAATCTCCTCGACAACGAATACAATAGGTAATAAATAGATTGTTTAATTTATTGTTAGGATTTTTTCCATGGTATCTAAGCATGAATATTACACATGGATTACATTTTTCCCCATGAGCCAATAGAGAGCGTCGAGCTGATTCCATTGAGTGCAAAACCACTTCTTTATCTTCAATAGTAACGGAGATAAGCGAGTTTGAAATGTTATATAATTATATTGTAAAATGTGTGAAATTCGATTGTTTTATAATGTTTCAACAATCAAAATCTATATTTCAAATCTCCTCGACAACGACTACAATCAGGCACAAATAGATTGTTTTTATTTTATTGCTATTTGGTTAGGTTAATTAAAGTTAAGTTAAGTTAGGTTAGGTCAGGTCAGTTTAGGTTAGGTTAGGTCGACCTGATTAAATTGAGTGTAAAATCACTTCTGTATCTTCAACAGTAACGTAGATATGCGAGTTTGAAATTTTATATAATTCTATCGTAAAAAGTGTATAATTCGATTGTTTTATAATGTTTCAACAATCAAAATCTATATTTGAAATCTCCTCGACAACGAATACAATAGGTAATAAATAGATTGTTTAATTTATTGTTATGAGAGTTTCCATGATAACTAAGCATGAATATTACACATGGATTACATTTTTCCCCATGATCCAATAGAGAGCGTCGACCTGATTCCATTGAGTGCAAAATCACTTCTGTATCTTCAATAGTAACGGAGATATGCGAGTTTGAAATGTTATATAATTATATTGTAAAATGTGTGAAATTCGATTGTTTTATAATGTTTCAACAATCAAAATCTATATTTCAAATCTCCTCGACAACGACTACAATCGCGCACAAATAGATTGTTTTTATTTTATTGCTATTTGGTTAGGTTAATTAAAGTTACATAATTTTATAATGTTAATTAAGTTAGGTTAGGTCAGGTCAGTTTAGGTTAGGTTAGGTCGACCTGATTAAATTGAGTGTAAAATCACTTCTGTATCTTCAACAGTAACGGAGATATGCGAGTTTGAAATTTTAAATAATTCTATCGTAAAAAGTGTATAATTCGATTGTTTTATAATGTTTCAACAATCAAAATCTATATTTGAAATCTCCTCGACAACGAATACAATAGGTAATAAATAGATTGTTTAATTTATTGTTATGAGAGTTTCCATGATAACTAAGCATGAATATTACACATGGATTACATTTTTCCCCATGATCCAATAGAGAGCGTCGACCTGATTCCATTGAGTGCAAAATCACTTCTGTATCTTCAATAGTAACGGAGATATGCGAGTTTGAAATGTTATATAATTATATTGTAAAATGTGTGAAATTCGATTGTTTTATAATGTTTCAACAATCAAAATCTATATTTCAAATCTCCTCGACAACGACTACAATCGGGCACAAATAGATTGTTTTTATTTTATTGTTATTAGGTTAGGTTAGGTTAGGTTAATTAAAGTTAAGTTAGGTTAGGTCAGGTCAGTTTAGGTTAGGTTAGGTCGAACTGATTAAATTGAGTGTAAAATCACTTCTGTATCTTCAAGAGTAACGGAGATATGCGAGTTTGAAATTTTATATAATTCTATCGTAAAAAGTGTATAATTCGATTGTTTTATAATGTTTCAACAATCAAAATCTATATTTGAAATCTCCTCGACAACGAATACAATAGGTAATAAATAGATTGTTTAATTTATTGTTATGAGAGTTTCCATGATAACTAAGCATGAATATTACACATGGATTACATTTTTCCCCATGAGCCAATAGAGAGCGTCGAGCTGATTCCATTGAGTGCAAAATCACTTCTTTATCTTCAATAGTAACGGAGATAAGCGAGTTTGAAATGTTATATAATTATATTGTAAAATGTGTGAAATTCGATTGTTTTATAATGTTTCAACAATCAAAATCTATATTTCAAATCTCGTCGACAACGACTACAATCGGGCAGAAATAGATTGTTTTTATTTTATTGCTATTTGGTTAGGTTAATTAAAGTTAAGTTAAGTTAGGTTAGGTCAGGTCAGTTTAGGTTAGGTTAGGTCGAACTGATTAAATTGAGTGTAAAATCACTTCTGTATCTTCAAGAGTAACGGAGATATGCGAGTTTGAAATTTTATATAATTCTATCGTAAAAAGTGTATAATTCGATTGTTTTATAATGTTTCAACAATCAAAATCTCTATTTGAAATCTCCTCGACAACGAATACAATAGGTAATAAATAGATTGTTTAATTTATTGTTAGGATTTTTTCCATGGTATCTAAGCATGAATATTACACATGGATTACATTTTTCCCCATGAGCCAATAGAGAGCGTCGAGCTGATTCCATTGAGTGCAAAACCACTTCTTTATCTTCAATAGTAACGGAGATAAGCGAGTTTGAAATGTTATATAATTATATTGTAAAATGTGTGAAATTCGATTGTTTTATAATGTTTCAACAATCAAAATCTATATTTCAAATCTCCTCGACAACGACTACAATCAGGCACAAATAGATTGTTTTTATTTTATTGCTATTTGGTTAGGTTAATTAAAGTTAAGTTAAGTTAGGTTAGGTCAGGTCAGTTTAGGTTAGGTTAGGTCGACCTGATTAAATTGAGTGTAAAATCACTTCTGTATCTTCAACAGTAACGTAGATATGCGAGTTTGAAATTTTATATAATTCTATCGTAAAAAGTGTATAATTCGATTGTTTTATAATGTTTCAACAATCAAAATCTATATTTGAAATCTCCTCGACAACGAATACAATAGGTAATAAATAGATTGTTTAATTTATTGTTATGAGAGTTTCCATGATAACTAAGCATGAATATTACACATGGATTACATTTTTCCCCATGATCCAATAGAGAGCGTCGACCTGATTCCATTGAGTGCAAAATCACTTCTGTATCTTCAATAGTAACGGAGATATGCGAGTTTGAAATGTTATATAATTATATTGTAAAATGTGTGAAATTCGATTGTTTTATAATGTTTCAACAATCAAAATCTATATTTCAAATCTCCTCGACAACGACTACAATCGCGCACAAATAGATTGTTTTTATTTTATTGCTATTTGGTTAGGTTAATTAAAGTTACATAATTTTATAATGTTAATTAAGTTAGGTTAGGTCAGGTCAGTTTAGGTTAGGTTAGGTCGACCTGATTAAATTGAGTGTAAAATCACTTCTGTATCTTCAACAGTAACGGAGATATGCGAGTTTGAAATTTTAAATAATTCTATCGTAAAAAGTGTATAATTCGATTGTTTTATAATGTTTCAACAATCAAAATCTATATTTGAAATCTCCTCGACAACGAATACAATAGGTAATAAATAGATTGTTTAATTTATTGTTATGAGAGTTTCCATGATAACTAAGCATGAATATTACACATGGATTACATTTTTCCCCATGATCCAATAGAGAGCGTCGACCTGATTCCATTGAGTGCAAAATCACTTCTGTATCTTCAATAGTAACGGAGATATGCGAGTTTGAAATGTTATATAATTATATTGTAAAATGTGTGAAATTCGATTGTTTTATAATGTTTCAACAATCAAAATCTATATTTCAAATCTCCTCGACAACGACTACAATCGCGCACAAATAGATTGTTTTTATTTTATTGCTATTTGGTTAGGTTAATTAAAGTTACATAATTTTATAATGTTAATTAAGTTAGGTTAGGTCAGGTCAGTTTAGGTTAGGTTAGGTCGACCTGATTAAATTGAGTGTAAAATCACTTCTGTATCTTCAACAGTAACGGAGATATGCGAGTTTGAAATTTTAAATAATTCTATCGTAAAAAGTGTATAATTCGATTGTTTTATAATGTTTCAACAATCAAAATCTATATTTGAAATCTCCTCGACAACGAATACAATAGGTAATAAATAGATTGTTTAATTTATTGTTATGAGAGTTTCCATGATAACTAAGCATGAATATTACACATGGATTACATTTTTCCCCATGATCCAATAGAGAGCGTCGACCTGATTCCATTGAGTGCAAAATCACTTCTGTATCTTCAATAGTAACGGAGATATGCGAGTTTGAAATGTTATATAATTATATTGTAAAATGTGTGAAATTCGATTGTTTTATAATGTTTCAACAATCAAAATCTATATTTCAAATCTCCTCGACAACGACTACAATCGGGCACAAATAGATTGTTTTTATTTTATTGTTATTAGGTTAGGTTAGGTTAGGTTAATTAAAGTTAAGTTAGGTTAGGTCAGGTCAGTTTAGGTTAGGTTAGGTCGAACTGATTAAATTGAGTGTAAAATCACTTCTGTATCTTCAAGAGTAACGGAGATATGCGAGTTTGAAATTTTATATAATTCTATCGTAAAAAGTGTATAATTCGATTGTTTTATAATGTTTCAACAATCAAAATCTATATTTGAAATCTCCTCGACAACGAATACAATAGGTAATAAATAGATTGTTTAATTTATTGTTATGAGAGTTTCCATGATAACTAAGCATGAATATTACACATGGATTACATTTTTCCCCATGAGCCAATAGAGAGCGTCGAGCTGATTCCATTGAGTGCAAAATCACTTCTTTATCTTCAATAGTAACGGAGATAAGCGAGTTTGAAATGTTATATAATTATATTGTAAAATGTGTGAAATTCGATTGTTTTATAATGTTTCAACAATCAAAATCTATATTTCAAATCTCGTCGACAACGACTACAATCGGGCAGAAATAGATTGTTTTTATTTTATTGCTATTTGGTTAGGTTAATTAAAGTTAAGTTAAGTTAGGTTAGGTCAGGTCAGTTTAGGTTAGGTTAGGTCGAACTGATTAAATTGAGTGTAAAATCACTTCTGTATCTTCAAGAGTAACGGAGATATGCGAGTTTGAAATTTTATATAATTCTATCGTAAAAAGTGTATAATTCGATTGTTTTATAATGTTTCAACAATCAAAATCTCTATTTGAAATCTCCTCGACAACGAATACAATAGGTAATAAATAGATTGTTTAATTTATTGTTAGGATTTTTTCCATGGTATCTAAGCATGAATATTACACATGGATTACATTTTTCCCCATGAGCCAATAGAGAGCGTCGAGCTGATTCCATTGAGTGCAAAACCACTTCTTTATCTTCAATAGTAACGGAGATAAGCGAGTTTGAAATGTTATATAATTATATTGTAAAATGTGTGAAATTCGATTGTTTTATAATGTTTCAACAATCAAAATCTATATTTCAAATCTCCTCGACAACGACTACAATCAGGCACAAATAGATTGTTTTTATTTTATTGCTATTTGGTTAGGTTAATTAAAGTTAAGTTAAGTTAGGTTAGGTCAGGTCAGTTTAGGTTAGGTTAGGTCGACCTGATTAAATTGAGTGTAAAATCACTTCTGTATCTTCAACAGTAACGTAGATATGCGAGTTTGAAATTTTATATAATTCTATCGTAAAAAGTGTATAATTCGATTGTTTTATAATGTTTCAACAATCAAAATCTATATTTGAAATCTCCTCGACAACGAATACAATAGGTAATAAATAGATTGTTTAATTTATTGTTATGAGAGTTTCCATGATAACTAAGCATGAATATTACACATGGATTACATTTTTCCCCATGATCCAATAGAGAGCGTCGACCTGATTCCATTGAGTGCAAAATCACTTCTGTATCTTCAATAGTAACGGAGATATGCGAGTTTGAAATGTTATATAATTATATTGTAAAATGTGTGAAATTCGATTGTTTTATAATGTTTCAACAATCAAAATCTATATTTCAAATCTCCTCGACAACGACTACAATCGCGCACAAATAGATTGTTTTTATTTTATTGCTATTTGGTTAGGTTAATTAAAGTTACATAATTTTATAATGTTAATTAAGTTAGGTTAGGTCAGGTCAGTTTAGGTTAGGTTAGGTCGACCTGATTAAATTGAGTGTAAAATCACTTCTGTATCTTCAACAGTAACGGAGATATGCGAGTTTGAAATTTTAAATAATTCTATCGTAAAAAGTGTATAATTCGATTGTTTTATAATGTTTCAACAATCAAAATCTATATTTGAAATCTCCTCGACAACGAATACAATAGGTAATAAATAGATTGTTTAATTTATTGTTATGAGAGTTTCCATGATAACTAAGCATGAATATTACACATGGATTACATTTTTCCCCATGATCCAATAGAGAGCGTCGACCTGATTCCATTGAGTGCAAAATCACTTCTGTATCTTCAATAGTAACGGAGATATGCGAGTTTGAAATGTTATATAATTATATTGTAAAATGTGTGAAATTCGATTGTTTTATAATGTTTCAACAATCAAAATCTATATTTCAAATCTCCTCGACAACGACTACAATCGGGCACAAATAGATTGTTTTTATTTTATTGTTATTAGGTTAGGTTAGGTTAGGTTAATTAAAGTTAAGTTAGGTTAGGTCAGGTCAGTTTAGGTTAGGTTAGGTCGAACTGATTAAATTGAGTGTAAAATCACTTCTGTATCTTCAAGAGTAACGGAGATATGCGAGTTTGAAATTTTATATAATTCTATCGTAAAAAGTGTATAATTCGATTGTTTTATAATGTTTCAACAATCAAAATCTATATTTGAAATCTCCTCGACAACGAATACAATAGGTAATAAATAGATTGTTTAATTTATTGTTATGAGAGTTTCCATGATAACTAAGCATGAATATTACACATGGATTACATTTTTCCCCATGAGCCAATAGAGAGCGTCGAGCTGATTCCATTGAGTGCAAAATCACTGCTTTATCTTTAATAGTAACGGAGATATGCGAGTTTGAAATGTTATATAATTATATTGTAAAATGTGTGAAATTCGATTGTTTTATAATGTTTCAACAATCAAAATCTATATTTCAAATCTCGTCGACAACGACTACAATCGGGCACAAATAGATTGTTTTTATTTTATTGTTATTAGGTTAGGTTAGGTTAGGTTAATTAAAGTTAAGTTAGGTTAGGTCAGGTCAGTTTAGGTTAGGTTAGGTCGAACTGATTAAATTGAGTGTAAAATCACTTCTGTATCTTCAACAGTAACGGAGATATGCGAGTTTGAAATTTTATATAATTCTATCGTAAAAAGTGTATAATTCGATTGTTTTATAATGTTTCAACAATCAAAATCTATATTTGAAATCTCCTCGACAACGAATACAATAGGTAATAAATAGATTGTTTAATTTATTGTTATGAGAGTTTCCATGATAACTAAGCATGAATATTACACATGGATTACATTTTTCCCCATGAGCCAATAGAGAGCGTCGAGCTGATTCCATTGAGTGCAAAATCACTTCTTTATCTTCAATAGTAACGGAGATAAGCGAGTTTGAAATGTTATATAATTATATTGTAAAATGTGTGAAATTCGATTGTTTTATAATGTTTCAACAATCAAAATCTATATTTCAAATCTCGTCGACAACGACTACAATCGGGCAGAAATAGATTGTTTTTATTTTATTGCTATTTGGTTAGGTTAATTAAAGTTAAGTTAAGTTAGGTTAGGTCAGGTCAGTTTAGGTTAGGTTAGGTCGAACTGATTAAATTGAGTGTAAAATCACTTCTGTATCTTCAAGAGTAACGGAGATATGCGAGTTTGAAATTTTATATAATTCTATCGTAAAAAGTGTATAATTCGATTGTTTTATAATGTTTCAACAATCGAAATCTCTATTTGAAATCTCCTCGACAACGAATACAATAGGTAATAAATAGATTGTTTAATTTATTGTTAGGATTTTTTCCATGGTATCTAAGCATGAATATTACACATGGATTACATTTTTCCCCATGAGCCAATAGAGAGCGTCGACCTGATTCCATTGAGTGCAAAATCACTTCTGTATCTTCAATAGTAACGGAGATATGCGAGTTTGAAATGTTATATAATTATATTGTAAAATGTGTGAAATTCGATTGTTTTATAATGTTTCAACAATCAAAATCTATATTTGAAATCTCCTCGACAACGAATACAATAGGTAATAAATAGATTGTTTAATTTATTGTTATGAGAGTTTCCATGATAACTAAGCATGAATATTACACATGGATTACATTTTTCCCCATGAGCCAATAGAGAGCGTCGAGCTGATTCCATTGAGTGCAAAATCACTTCTTTATCTTCAATAGTAACGGAGATAAGCGAGTTTGAAATGTTATATAATTATATTGTAAAATGTGTGAAATTCGATTGTTTTATAATGTTTCAACAATCAAAATCTATATTTCAAATCTCGTCGACAACGACTACAATCGGGCAGAAATAGATTGTTTTTATTTTATTGCTATTTGGTTAGGTTAATTAAAGTTAAGTTAAGTTAGGTTAGGTCAGGTCAGTTTAGGTTAGGTTAGGTCGAACTGATTAAATTGAGTGTAAAATCACTTCTGTATCTTCAAGAGTAACGGAGATATGCGAGTTTGAAATTTTATATAATTCTATCGTAAAAAGTGTATAATTCGATTGTTTTATAATGTTTCAACAATCAAAATCTCTATTTGAAATCTCCTCGACAACGAATACAATAGGTAATAAATAGATTGTTTAATTTATTGTTAGGATTTTTTCCATGGTATCTAAGCATGAATATTACACATGGATTACATTTTTCCCCATGAGCCAATAGAGAGCGTCGACCTGATTCCATTGAGTGCAAAATCACTTCTGTATCTTCAATAGTAACGGAGATATGCGAGTTTGAAATGTTATATAATTATATTGTAAAATGTGTGAAATTCGATTGTTTTATAATGTTTCAACAATCAAAATCTATATTTCAAATCTCGTCGACAACGACTACAATCGGGCACAAATAGATTGTTTTTATTTTATTGTTATTAGGTTAGGTTAGGTTAGGTTAATTAAAGTTAAGTTAGGTTAGGTCAGGTCAGTTTAGGTTAGGTTAGGTCGAACTGATTAAATTGAGTGTAAAATCACTTCTGTATCTTCAAGAGTAACGGAGATATGCGAGTTTGAAATTTTATATAATTCTATCGTAAAAAGTGTATAATTCGATTGTTTTATAATGTTTCAACAATCAAAATCTATATTTGAAATCTCCTCGACAACGAATACAATAGGTAATAAATAGATTGTTTAATTTATTGTTATGAGAGTTTCCATGATAACTAAGCATGAATATTACACATGGATTACATTTTTCCCCATGAGCCAATAGAGAGCGTCGAGCTGATTCCATTGAGTGCAAAATCACTTCTTTATCTTCAATAGTAACGGAGATAAGCGAGTTTGAAATGTTATATAATTATATTGTAAAATGTGTGAAATTCGATTGTTTTATAATGTTTCAACAATCAAAATCTATATTTCAAATCTCCTCGACAACGACTACAATCAGGCACAAATAGATTGTTTTTATTTTATTGCTATTTGGTTAGGTTAATTAAAGTTAAGTTAAGTTAGGTTAGGTCAGGTCAGTTTAGGTTAGGTTAGGTCGACCTGATTAAATTGAGTGTAAAATCACTTCTGTATCTTCAACAGTAACGTAGATATGCGAGTTTGAAATTTTATATAATTCTATCGTAAAAAGTGTATAATTCGATTGTTTTATAATGTTTCAACAATCAAAATCTATATTTGAAATCTCCTCGACAACGAATACAATAGGTAATAAATAGATTGTTTAATTTATTGTTATGAGAGTTTCCATGATAACTAAGCATGAATATTACACATGGATTACATTTTTCCCCATGATCCAATAGAGAGCGTCGACCTGATTCCATTGAGTGCAAAATCACTTCTGTATCTTCAATAGTAACGGAGATATGCGAGTTTGAAATGTTATATAATTATATTGTAAAATGTGTGAAATTCGATTGTTTTATAATGTTTCAACAATCAAAATCTATATTTCAAATCTCCTCGACAACGACTACAATCGGGCACAAATAGATTGTTTTTATTTTATTGCTATTTGGTTAGGTTAATTAAAGTTAAGTTAAGTTAGGTTAGGTCAGGTCAGTTTAGGTTAGGTTAGGTCGACCTGATTAAATTGAGTGTAAAATCACTTCTGTATCTTCAACAGTAACGGAGATATGCGAGTTTGAAATTTTAAATAATTCTATCGTAAAAAGTGTATAATTCGATTGTTTTATAATGTTTCAACAATCAAAATCTATATTTGAAATCTCCTCGACAACGAATACAATAGGTAATAAATAGATTGTTTAATTTATTGTTATGAGAGTTTCCATGATAACTAAGCATGAATATTACACATGGATTACATTTTTCCCCATGAGCCAATAGAGAGCGTCGAGCTGATTCCATTGAGTGCAAAATCACTGCTTTATCTTCAATAGTAACGGAGATATGCGAGTTTGAAATGTTATATAATTATATTGTAAAATGTGTGAAATTCGATTGTTTTATAATGTTTCAACAATCAAAATCTATATTTCAAATCTCGTCGACAACGACTACAATCGGGCACAAATAGATTGTTTTTATTTTATTGTTATTAGGTTAGGTTAGGTTAGGTTAATTAAAGTTAAGTTAGGTTAGGTTAGGTCAGTTTAGGTTAGGTTAGGTCGAACTGATTAAATTGAGTGTAAAATCACTTCTGTATCTTCAACAGTAACGGAGATATGCGAGTTTGAAATTTTATATAATTCTATCGTAAAAAGTGTATAATTCGATTGTTTTATAATGTTTCAACAATCAAAATCTATATTTGAAATCTCCTCGACAACGAATACAATAGGTAATAAATAGATTGTTTAATTTATTGTTATGAGAGTTTCCATGATAACTAAGCATGAATATTACACATGGATTACATTTTTCCCCATGAGCCAATAGAGAGCGTCGAGCTGATTCCATTGAGTGCAAAATCACTTCTTTATCTTCAATAGTAACGGAGATAAGCGAGTTTGAAATGTTATATAATTATATTGTAAAATGTGTGAAATTCGATTGTTTTATAATGTTTCAACAATCAAAATCTATATTTCAAATCTCGTCGACAACGACTACAATCGGGCAGAAATAGATTGTTTTTATTTTATTGCTATTTGGTTAGGTTAATTAAAGTTAAGTTAAGTTAGGTTAGGTCAGGTCAGTTTAGGTTAGGTTAGGTCGAACTGATTAAATTGAGTGTAAAATCACTTCTGTATCTTCAAGAGTAACGGAGATATGCGAGTTTGAAATTTTATATAATTCTATCGTAAAAAGTGTATAATTCGATTGTTTTATAATGTTTCAACAATCGAAATCTCTATTTGAAATCTCCTCGACAACGAATACAATAGGTAATAAATAGATTGTTTAATTTATTGTTAGGATTTTTTCCATGGTATCTAAGCATGAATATTACACATGGATTACATTTTTCCCCATGAGCCAATAGAGAGCGTCGACCTGATTCCATTGAGTGCAAAATCACTTCTGTATCTTCAATAGTAACGGAGATATGCGAGTTTGAAATGTTATATAATTATATTGTAAAATGTGTGAAATTCGATTGTTTTATAATGTTTCAACAATCAAAATCTATATTTGAAATCTCCTCGACAACGAATACAATAGGTAATAAATAGATTGTTTAATTTATTGTTATGAGAGTTTCCATGATAACTAAGCATGAATATTACACATGGATTACATTTTTCCCCATGAGCCAATAGAGAGCGTCGAGCTGATTCCATTGAGTGCAAAATCACTTCTTTATCTTCAATAGTAACGGAGATAAGCGAGTTTGAAATGTTATATAATTATATTGTAAAATGTGTGAAATTCGATTGTTTTATAATGTTTCAACAATCAAAATCTATATTTCAAATCTCGTCGACAACGACTACAATCGGGCAGAAATAGATTGTTTTTATTTTATTGCTATTTGGTTAGGTTAATTAAAGTTAAGTTAAGTTAGGTTAGGTCAGGTCAGTTTAGGTTAGGTTAGGTCGAACTGATTAAATTGAGTGTAAAATCACTTCTGTATCTTCAAGAGTAACGGAGATATGCGAGTTTGAAATTTTATATAATTCTATCGTAAAAAGTGTATAATTCGATTGTTTTATAATGTTTCAACAATCAAAATCTCTATTTGAAATCTCCTCGACAACGAATACAATAGGTAATAAATAGATTGTTTAATTTATCGTTAGGATTTTTTCCATGGTATCTAAGCATGAATATTACACATGGATTACATTTTTCCCCATGAGCCAATAGAGAGCGTCGACCTGATTCCATTGAGTGCAAAATCACTTCTGTATCTTCAATAGTAACGGAGATATGCGAGTTTGAAATGTTATATAATTATATTGTAAAATGTGTGAAATTCGATTGTTTTATAATGTTTCAACAATCAAAATCTATATTTCAAATCTCGTCGACAACGACTACAATCGGGCACAAATAGATTGTTTTTATTTTATTGTTATTAGGTTAGGTTAGGTTAGGTTAATTAAAGTTAAGTTAGGTTAGGTCAGGTCAGTTTAGGTTAGGTTAGGTCGAACTGATTAAATTGAGTGTAAAATCACTTCTGTATCTTCAAGAGTAACGGAGATATGCGAGTTTGAAATTTTATATAATTCTATCGTAAAAAGTGTATAATTCGATTGTTTTATAATGTTTCAACAATCAAAATCTATATTTGAAATCTCCTCGACAACGAATACAATAGGTAATAAATAGATTGTTTAATTTATTGTTATGAGAGTTTCCATGATAACTAAGCATGAATATTACACATGGATTACATTTTTCCCCATGAGCCAATAGAGAGCGTCGAGCTGATTCCATTGAGTGCAAAATCACTTCTTTATCTTCAATAGTAACGGAGATAAGCGAGTTTGAAATGTTATATAATTATATTGTAAAATGTGTGAAATTCGATTGTTTTATAATGTTTCAACAATCAAAATCTATATTTCAAATCTCCTCGACAACGACTACAATCAGGCACAAATAGATTGTTTTTATTTTATTGCTATTTGGTTAGGTTAATTAAAGTTAAGTTAAGTTAGGTTAGGTCAGGTCAGTTTAGGTTAGGTTAGGTCGACCTGATTAAATTGAGTGTAAAATCACTTCTGTATCTTCAACAGTAACGTAGATATGCGAGTTTGAAATTTTATATAATTCTATCGTAAAAAGTGTATAATTCGATTGTTTTATAATGTTTCAACAATCAAAATCTATATTTGAAATCTCCTCGACAACGAATACAATAGGTAATAAATAGATTGTTTAATTTATTGTTATGAGAGTTTCCATGATAACTAAGCATGAATATTACACATGGATTACATTTTTCCCCATGATCCAATAGAGAGCGTCGACCTGATTCCATTGAGTGCAAAATCACTTCTGTATCTTCAATAGTAACGGAGATATGCGAGTTTGAAATGTTATATAATTATATTGTAAAATGTGTGAAATTCGATTGTTTTATAATGTTTCAACAATCAAAATCTATATTTCAAATCTCCTCGACAACGACTACAATCGGGCACAAATAGATTGTTTTTATTTTATTGCTATTTGGTTAGGTTAATTAAAGTTAAGTTAAGTTAGGTTAGGTCAGGTCAGTTTAGGTTAGGTTAGGTCGACCTGATTAAATTGAGTGTAAAATCACTTCTGTATCTTCAACAGTAACGGAGATATGCGAGTTTGAAATTTTATATAATTCTATCGTAAAAAGTGTATAATTCGATTGTTTTATAATGTTTCAACAATCGAAATCTCTATTTGAAATCTCCTCGACAACGAATACAATAGGTAATAAATAGATTGTTTAATTTATTGTTAGGATTTTTTCCATGGTATCTAAGCATGAATATTACACATGGATTACATTTTTCCCCATGAGCCAATAGAGAGCGTCGACCTGATTCCATTGAGTGCAAAATCACTTCTGTATCTTCAATAGTAACGGAGATATGCGAGTTTGAAATGTTATATAATTATATTGTAAAATGTGTGAAATTCGATTGTTTTATAATGTTTCAACAATCAAAATCTATATTTGAAATCTCCTCGACAACGAATACAATAGGTAATAAATAGATTGTTTAATTTATTGTTATGAGAGTTTCCATGATAACTAAGCATGAATATTACACATGGATTACATTTTTCCCCATGAGCCAATAGAGAGCGTCGAGCTGATTCCATTGAGTGCAAAATCACTTCTTTATCTTCAATAGTAACGGAGATAAGCGAGTTTGAAATGTTATATAATTATATTGTAAAATGTGTGAAATTCGATTGTTTTATAATGTTTCAACAATCAAAATCTATATTTCAAATCTCGTCGACAACGACTACAATCGGGCAGAAATAGATTGTTTTTATTTTATTGCTATTTGGTTAGGTTAATTAAAGTTAAGTTAAGTTAGGTTAGGTCAGGTCAGTTTAGGTTAGGTTAGGTCGAACTGATTAAATTGAGTGTAAAATCACTTCTGTATCTTCAAGAGTAACGGAGATATGCGAGTTTGAAATTTTATATAATTCTATCGTAAAAAGTGTATAATTCGATTGTTTTATAATGTTTCAACAATCAAAATCTCTATTTGAAATCTCCTCGACAACGAATACAATAGGTAATAAATAGATTGTTTAATTTATTGTTAGGATTTTTTCCATGGTATCTAAGCATGAATATTACACATGGATTACATTTTTCCCCATGAGCCAATAGAGAGCGTCGACCTGATTCCATTGAGTGCAATATCACTTCTGTATCTTCAATAGTAACGGAGATATGCGAGTTTGAAATGTTATATAATTATATTGTAAAATGTGTGAAATTCGATTGTTTTATAATGTTTCAACAATCAAAATCTATATTTCAAATCTCGTCGACAACGACTACAATCGGGCACAAATAGATTGTTTTTATTTTATTGTTATTAGGTTAGGTTAGGTTAGGTTAATTAAAGTTAAGTTAGGTTAGGTCAGGTCAGTTTAGGTTAGGTTAGGTCGAACTGATTAAATTGAGTGTAAAATCACTTCTGTATCTTCAAGAGTAACGGAGATATGCGAGTTTGAAATTTTATATAATTCTATCGTAAAAAGTGTATAATTCGATTGTTTTATAATGTTTCAACAATCAAAATCTATATTTGAAATCTCCTCGACAACGAATACAATAGGTAATAAATAGATTGTTTAATTTATTGTTATGAGAGTTTCCATGATAACTAAGCATGAATATTACACATGGATTACATTTTTCCCCATGAGCCAATAGAGAGCGTCGAGCTGATTCCATTGAGTGCAAAATCACTTCTTTATCTTCAATAGTAACGGAGATAAGCGAGTTTGAAATGTTATATAATTATATTGTAAAATGTGTGAAATTCGATTGTTTTATAATGTTTCAACAATCAAAATCTATATTTCAAATCTCCTCGACAACGACTACAATCAGGCACAAATAGATTGTTTTTATTTTATTGCTATTTGGTTAGGTTAATTAAAGTTAAGTTAAGTTAGGTTAGGTCAGGTCAGTTTAGGTTAGGTTAGGTCGACCTGATTAAATTGAGTGTAAAATCACTTCTGTATCTTCAACAGTAACGTAGATATGCGAGTTTGAAATTTTATATAATTCTATCGTAAAAAGTGTATAATTCGATTGTTTTATAATGTTTCAACAATCAAAATCTATATTTGAAATCTCCTCGACAACGAATACAATAGGTAATAAATAGATTGTTTAATTTATTGTTATGAGAGTTTCCATGATAACTAAGCATGAATATTACACATGGATTACATTTTTCCCCATGATCCAATAGAGAGCGTCGACCTGATTCCATTGAGTGCAAAATCACTTCTGTATCTTCAATAGTAACGGAGATATGCGAGTTTGAAATGTTATATAATTATATTGTAAAATGTGTGAAATTCGATTGTTTTATAATGTTTCAACAATCAAAATCTATATTTCAAATCTCCTCGACAACGACTACAATCGGGCACAAATAGATTGTTTTTATTTTATTGCTATTTGGTTAGGTTAATTAAAGTTAAGTTAAGTTAGGTTAGGTCAGGTCAGTTTAGGTTAGGTTAGGTCGACCTGATTAAATTGAGTGTAAAATCACTTCTGTATCTTCAACAGTAACGGAGATATGCGAGTTTGAAATTTTAAATAATTCTATCGTAAAAAGTGTATAATTCGATTGTTTTATAATGTTTCAACAATCAAAATCTATATTTGAAATCTCCTCGACAACGAATACAATAGGTAATAAATAGATTGTTTAATTTATTGTTATGAGAGTTTCCATGATAACTAAGCATGAATATTACACATGGATTACATTTTTCCCCATGAGCCAATAGAGAGCGTCGAGCTGATTCCATTGAGTGCAAAATCACTGCTTTATCTTCAATAGTAACGGAGATATGCGAGTTTGAAATGTTATATAATTATATTGTAAAATGTGTGAAATTCGATTGTTTTATAATGTTTCAACAATCAAAATCTATATTTCAAATCTCGTCGACAACGACTACAATCGGGCACAAAGAGATTGTTTTTATTTTATTGTTATTAGGTTAGGTTAGGTTAGGTTAATTAAAGTTAAGTTAGGTTAGGTTAGGTCAGTTTAGGTTAGGTTAGGTCGAACTGATTAAATTGAGTGTAAAATCACTTCTGTATCTTCAACAGTAACGGAGATATGCGAGTTTGAAATTTTATATAATTCTATCGTAAAAAGTGTATAATTCGATTGTTTTATAATGTTTCAACAATCAAAATCTATATTTGAAATCTCCTCGACAACGAATACAATAGGTAATAAATAGATTGTTTAATTTATTGTTATGAGAGTTTCCATGATAACTAAGCATGAATATTACACATGGATTACATTTTTCCCCATGAGCCAATAGAGAGCGTCGACCTGATTCCATTGAGTGCAAAATCACTTCTGTATCTTCAATAGTAACGGAGATATGCGAGTTTGAAATGTTATATAATTATATTGTAAAATGTGTGAAATTCGATTGTTTTATAATGTTTCAACAATCAAAATCTATATTTCAAATCTCGTCGACAACGACTACAATCGGGCACAAATAGATTGTTTTTATTTTATTGTTATTAGGTTAGGTTAGGTTAGGTTAATTAAAGTTAAGTTAGGTTAGGTCAGGTCAGTTTAGGTTAGGTTAGGTCGAACTGATTAAATTGAGTGTAAAATCACTTCTGTATCTTCAAGAGTAACGGAGATATGCGAGTTTGAAATTTTATATAATTCTATCGTAAAAAGTGTATAATTCGATTGTTTTATAATGTTTCAACAATCAAAATCTATATTTGAAATCTCCTCGACAACGAATACAATAGGTAATAAATAGATTGTTTAATTTATTGTTATGAGAGTTTCCATGATAACTAAGCATGAATATTACACATGGATTACATTTTTCCCCATGAGCCAATAGAGAGCGTCGAGCTGATTCCATTGAGTGCAAAATCACTTCTTTATCTTCAATAGTAACGGAGATAAGCGAGTTTGAAATGTTATATAATTATATTGTAAAATGTGTGAAATTCGATTGTTTTATAATGTTTCAACAATCAAAATCTATATTTCAAATCTCCTCGTCAACGACTACAATCGGGCACAAATAGATTGTTTTTATTTTATTGCTATTTGGTTAGGTTAATTAAAGTTAAGTTAAGTTAGGTTAGGTCAGGTCAGTTTAGGTTAGGTTAGGTCGAACTGATTAAATTGAGTGTAAAATCACTTCTGTATCTTCAAGAGTAACGGAGATATGCGAGTTTGAAATTTTATATAATTCTATCGTAAAAAGTGTATAATTCGATTGTTTTATAATGTTTCAACAATCAAAATCTCTATTTGAAATCTCCTCGACAACGAATACAATAGGTAATAAATAGATTGTTTAATTTATTGTTAGGATTTTTTCCATGGTATCTAAGCATGAATATTACACATGGATTACATTTTTCCCCATGAGCCAATAGAGAGCGTCGACCTGATTCCATTGAGTGCAAAATCACTTCTGTATCTTCAATAGTAACGGAGATATGCGAGTTTGAAATGTTATATAATTATATTGTAAAATGTGTGAAATTCGATTGTTTTATAATGTTTCAACAATCAAAATCTATATTTCAAATCTCGTCGACAACGACTACAATCGGGCACAAATAGATTGTTTTTATTTTATTGTTATTAGGTTAGGTTAGGTTAGGTTAATTAAAGTTAAGTTAGGTTAGGTCAGGTCAGTTTAGGTTAGGTTAGGTCGAACTGATTAAATTGAGTGTAAAATCACTTCTGTATCTTCAAGAGTAACGGAGATATGCGAGTTTGAAATGTTATATAATTATATTGTAAAATGTGTGAAATTCGATTGTTTTATAATGTTTCAACAATCAAAATCTATATTTGAAATCTCCTCGACAACGAATACAATAGGTAATAAATAGATTGTTTAATTTATTGTTATGAGAGTTTCCATGATAACTAAGCATGAATATTACACATGGATTACATTTTTCCCCATGAGCCAATAGAGAGCGTCGAGCTGATTTCGTTGAGTGCAAAATCACTTCTTTATCTTCAATAGTAACGGAGATAAGCGAGTTTGAAATGTTATATAATTATATTGTAAAATGTGTGAAATTCGATTGTTTTATAATGTTTCAACAATCAAAATCTATATTTCAAATCTCGTCGACAACGACTACAATCGGGCAGAAATAGATTGTTTTTATTTTATTGCTATTTGGTTAGGTTAATTAAAGTTAAGTTAAGTTAGGTTAGGTCAGGTCAGTTTAGGTTAGGTTAGGTCGAACTGATTAAATTGAGTGTAAAATCACTTCTGTATCTTCAAGAGTAACGGAGATATGCGAGTTTGAAATTTTATATAATTCTATCGTAAAAAGTGTATAATTCGATTGTTTTATAATGTTTCAACAATCAAAATCTCTATTTGAAATCTCCTCGACAACGAATACAATAGGTAATAAATAGATTGTTTAATTTATTGTTAGGATTTTTTCCATGGTATCTAAGCATGAATATTACACATGGATTACATTTTTCCCCATGAGCCAATAGAGAGCGTCGACCTGATTCCATTGAGTGCAAAATCACTTCTGTATCTTCAATAGTAACGGAGATATGCGAGTTTGAAATGTTATATAATTATATTGTAAAATGTGTGAAATTCGATTGTTTTATAATGTTTCAACAATCAAAATCTATATTTCAAATCTCGTCGACAACGACTACAATCGGGCACAAATAGATTGTTTTTATTTTATTGTTATTAGGTTAGGTTAGGTTAGGTTAATTAAAGTTAAGTTAGGTTAGGTCAGGTCAGTTTAGGTTAGGTTAGGTCGAACTGATTAAATTGAGTGTAAAATCACTTCTGTATCTTCAACAGTAACGGAGATATGCGAGTTTGAAATTTTATATAATTCTATCGTAAAAAGTGTATAATTCGATTGTTTTATAATGTTTCAACAATCAAAATCTATATTTGAAATCTCCTCGACAACGAATACAATAGGTAATAAATAGATTGTTTAATTTATTGTTATGAGAGTTTCCATGATAACTAAGCATGAATATTACACATGGATTACATTTTTCCCCATGAGCCAATAGAGAGCGTCGACCTGATTCCATTGAGTGCAAAATCACTTCTGTATCTTCAATAGTAACGGAGATATGCGAGTTTGAAATGTTATATAATTATATTGTAAAATGTGTGAAATTCGATTGTTTTATAATGTTTCAACAATCAAAATCTATATTTCAAATCTCGTCGACAACGACTACAATCGGGCACAAATAGATTGTTTTTATTTTATTGTTATTAGGTTAGGTTAGGTTAGGTTAATTAAAGTTAAGTTAGGTTAGGTCAGGTCAGTTTAGGTTAGGTTAGGTCGAACTGATTAAATTGAGTGTAAAATCACTTCTGTATCTTCAAGAGTAACGGAGATATGCGAGTTTGAAATTTTATATAATTCTATCGTAAAAAGTGTATAATTCGATTGTTTTATAATGTTTCAACAATCAAAATCTATATTTGAAATCTCCTCGACAACGAATACAATAGGTAATAAATAGATTGTTTAATTTATTGTTATGAGAGTTTCCATGATAACTAAGCATGAATATTACACATGGATTACATTTTTCCCCATGAGCCAATAGAGAGCGTCGAGCTGATTCCATTGAGTGCAAAATCACTTCTTTATCTTCAATAGTAACGGAGATAAGCGAGTTTGAAATGTTATATAATTATATTGTAAAATGTGTGAAATTCGATTGTTTTATAATGTTTCAACAATCAAAATCTATATTTCAAATCTCGTCGACAACGACTACAATCGGGCAGAAATAGATTGTTTTTATTTTATTGCTATTTGGTTAGGTTAATTAAAGTTAAGTTAAGTTAGGTTAGGTCAGGTCAGTTTAGGTTAGGTTAGGTCGAACTGATTAAATTGAGTGTAAAATCACTTCTGTATCTTCAAGAGTAACGGAGATATGCGAGTTTGAAATTTTATATAATTCTATCGTAAAAAGTGTATAATTCGATTGTTTTATAATGTTTCAACAATCAAAATCTCTATTTGAAATCTCCTCGACAACGAATACAATAGGTAATAAATAGATTGTTTAATTTATTGTTAGGATTTTTTCCATGGTATCTAAGCATGAATATTACACATGGATTACATTTTTCCCCATGAGCCAATAGAGAGCGTCGACCTGATTCCATTGAGTGCAAAATCACTTCTGTATCTTCAATAGTAACGGAGATATGCGAGTTTGAAATGTTATATAATTATATTGTAAAATGTGTGAAATTCGATTGTTTTATAATGTTTCAACAATCAAAATCTATATTTCAAATCTCGTCGACAACGACTACAATCGGGCACAAATAGATTGTTTTTATTTTATTGTTATTAGGTTAGGTTAGGTTAGGTTAATTAAAGTTAAGTTAGGTTAGGTCAGGTCAGTTTAGGTTAGGTTAGGTCGAACTGATTAAATTGAGTGTAAAATCACTTCTGTATCTTCAAGAGTAACGGAGATATGCGAGTTTGAAATTTTATATAATTCTATCGTAAAAAGTGTATAATTCGATTGTTTTATAATGTTTCAACAATCAAAATCTATATTTGAAATCTCCTCGACAACGAATACAATAGGTAATAAATAGATTGTTTAATTTATTGTTATGAGAGTTTCCATGATAACTAAGCATGAATATTACACATGGATTACATTTTTCCCCATGAGCCAATAGAGAGCGTCGAGCTGATTCCATTGAGTGCAAAATCACTTCTTTATCTTCAATAGTAACGGAGATAAGCGAGTTTGAAATGTTATATAATTATATTGTAAAATGTGTGAAATTCGATTGTTTTATAATGTTTCAACAATCAAAATCTATATTTCAAATCTCCTCGACAACGACTACAATCAGGCACAAATAGATTGTTTTTATTTTATTGCTATTTGGTTAGGTTAATTAAAGTTAAGTTAAGTTAGGTTAGGTCAGGTCAGTTTAGGTTAGGTTAGGTCGACCTGATTAAATTGAGTGTAAAATCACTTCTGTATCTTCAACAGTAACGTAGATATGCGAGTTTGAAATTTTATATAATTCTATCGTAAAAAGTGTATAATTCGTTTGTTTTATAATGTTTCAACAATCAAAATCTATATTTGAAATCTCCTCGACAACGAATACAATAGGTAATAAATAGATTGTTTAATTTATTGTTATGAGAGTTTCCATGATAACTAAGCATGAATATTACACATGGATTACATTTTTCCCCATGATCCAATAGAGAGCGTCGACCTGATTCCATTGAGTGCAAAATCACTTCTGTATCTTCAATAGTAACGGAGATATGCGAGTTTGAAATGTTATATAATTATATTGTAAAATGTGTGAAATTCGATTGTTTTATAATGTTTCAACAATCAAAATCTATATTTCAAATCTCGTCGACAACGACTACAATCGGGCACAAATAGATTGTTTTTATTTTATTGCTATTTGGTTAGGTTAATTAAAGTTAAGTTAAGTTAGGTTAGGTCAGGTCAGTTTAGGTTAGGTTAGGTCGACCTGATTAAATTGAGTGTAAAATCACTTCTGTATCTTCAACAGTAACGGAGATATGCGAGTTTGAAATTTTAAATAATTCTATCGTAAAAAGTGTATAATTCGATTGTTTTATAATGTTTCAACAATCAAAATCTATATTTGAAATCTCCTCGACAACGAATACAATAGGTAATAAATAGATTGTTTAATTTATTGTTATGAGAGTTTCATGATAACTAAGCATGAATATTACACATGGATTACATTTTTCCCCATGAGCCAATAGAGAGCGTCGAGCTGATTCCATTGAGTGCAAAATCACTGCTTTATCTTCAATAGTAACGGAGATATGCGAGTTTGAAATGTTATATAATTATATTGTAAAATGTGTGAAATTCGATTGTTTTATAATGTTTCAACAATCAAAATCTATATTTCAAATCTCGTCGACAACGACTACAATCGGGCACAAATAGATTGTTTTTATTTTATTGTTATTAGGTTAGGTTAGGTTAGGTTAATTAAAGTTAAGTTAGGTTAGGTCAGGTCAGTTTAGGTTAGGTTAGGTCGAACTGATTAAATTGAGTGTAAAATCACTTCTGTATCTTCAACAGTAACGGAGATATGCGAGTTTGAAATTTTATATAATTCTATCGTAAAAAGTGTATAATTCGATTGTTTTATAATGTTTCAACAATCAAAATCTATATTTGAAATCTCCTCGACAACGAATACAATAGGTAATAAATAGATTGTTTAATTTATTGTTATGAGAGTTTCCATGATAACTAAGCATGAATATTACACATGGATTACATTTTTCCCCATGAGCCAATAGAGAGCGTCGACCTGATTCCATTGAGTGCAAAATCACTTCTGTATCTTCAATAGTAACGGAGATATGCGAGTTTGAAATGTTATATAATTATATTGTAAAATGTGTGAAATTCGATTGTTTTATAATGTTTCAACAATCAAAATCTATATTTCAAATCTCGTCGACAACGACTACAATCGGGCACAAATAGATTGTTTTTATTTTATTGTTATTAGGTTAGGTTAGGTTAGGTTAATTAAAGTTAGGTTAGGTCAGGTCAGTTTAGGTTAGGTTAGGTCGAACTGATTAAATTGAGTGTAAAATCACTTCTGTATCTTCAAGAGTAACGGAGATATGCGAGTTTGAAATTTTATATAATTCTATCGTAAAAAGTGTATAATTCGATTGTTTTATAATGTTTCAACAATCAAAATCTATATTTGAAATCTCCTCGACAACGAATACAATAGGTAATAAATAGATTGTTTAATTTATTGTTATGAGAGTTTCCATGATAACTAAGCATGAATATTACACATGGATTACATTTTTCCCCATGAGCCAATAGAGAGCGTCGAGCTGATTCCATTGAGTGCAAAATCACTTCTTTATCTTCAATAGTAACGGAGATAAGCGAGTTTGAAATGTTATATAATTATATTGTAAAATGTGTGAAATTCGATTGTTTTATAATGTTTCAACAATCAAAATCTATATTTCAAATCTCGTCGACAACGACTACAATCGGGCAGAAATAGATTGTTTTTATTTTATTGCTATTTGGTTAGGTTAATTAAAGTTAAGTTAAGTTAGGTTAGGTCAGGTCAGTTTAGGTTAGGTTAGGTCGAACTGATTAAATTGAGTGTAAAATCACTTCTGTATCTTCAAGAGTAACGGAGATATGCGAGTTTGAAATTTTATATAATTCTATCGTAAAAAGTGTATAATTCGATTGTTTTATAATGTTTCAACAATCAAAATCTCTATTTGAAATCTCCTCGACAACGAATACAATAGGTAATAAATAGATTGTTTAATTTATTGTTAGGATTTTTTCCATGGTATCTAAGCATGAATATTACACATGGATTACATTTTTCCCCATGAGCCAATAGAGAGCGTCGACCTGATTCCATTGAGTGCAAAATCACTTCTGTATCTTCAATAGTAACGGAGATATGCGAGTTTGAAATGTTATATAATTATATTGTAAAATGTGTGAAATTCGATTGTTTTATAATGTTTCAACAATCAAAATCTATATTTCAAATCTCGTCGACAACGACTACAATCGGGCACAAATAGATTGTTTTTATTTTATTGTTATTAGGTTAGGTTAGGTTAGGTTAATTAAAGTTAAGTTAGGTTAGGTCAGGTCAGTTTAGGTTAGGTTAGGTCGAACTGATTAAATTGAGTGTAAAATCACTTCTGTATCTTCAAGAGTAACGGAGATATGCGAGTTTGAAATTTTATATAATTCTATCGTAAAAAGTGTATAATTCGATTGTTTTATAATGTTTCAACAATCAAAATCTATATTTGAAATCTCCTCGACAACGAATACAATAGGTAATAAATAGATTGTTTAATTTATTGTTATGAGAGTTTCCATGATAACTAAGCATGAATATTACACATGGATTACATTTTTCCCCATGAGCCAATAGAGAGCGTCGACCTGATTCCATTGAGTGCAAAATCACTTCTGTATCTTCAATAGTAACGGAGATATGCGAGTTTGAAATGTTATATAATTATATTGTAAAATGTGTGAAATTCGATTGTTTTATAATGTTTCAACAATCAAAATCTATATTTCAAATCTCGTCGACAACGACTACAATCGGGCACAAATAGATTGTTTTTATTTTATTGTTATTAGGTTAGGTTAGGTTAGGTTAATTAAAGTTAAGTTAGGTTAGGTCAGGTCAGTTTAGGTTAGGTTAGGTCGAACTGATTAAATTGAGTGTAAAATCACTTCTGTATCTTCAAGAGTAACGGAGATATGCGAGTTTGAAATTTTATATAATTCTATCGTAAAAAGTGTATAATTCGATTGTTTTATAATGTTTCAACAATCAAAATCTATATTTGAAATCTCCTCGACAACGAATACAATAGGTAATAAATAGATTGTTTAATTTATTGTTATGAGAGTTTCCATGATAACTAAGCATGAATATTACACATGGATTACATTTTTCCCCATGAGCCAATAGAGAGCGTCGAGCTGATTCCATTGAGTGCAAAATCACTTCTTTATCTTCAATAGTAACGGAGATAAGCGAGTTTGAAATGTTTAATAATTATATTGTAAAATGTGTGAAATTCGATTGTTTTATAATGTTTCAACAATCAAAATCTATATTTCAAATCTCGTCGACAACGACTACAATCGGGCAGAAATAGATTGTTTTTATTTTATTGCTATTTGGTTAGGTTAATTAAAGTTAAGTTAAGTTAGGTTAGGTCAGGTCAGTTTAGGTTAGGTTAGGTCGAACTGATTAAATTGAGTGTAAAATCACTTCTGTATCTTCAAGAGTAACGGAGATATGCGAGTTTGAAATTTTATATAATTCTATCGTAAAAAGTGTATAATTCGATTGTTTTATAATGTTTCAACAATCGAAATCTCTATTTGAAATCTCCTCGACAACGAATACAATAGGTAATAAATAGATTGTTTAATTTATTGTTAGGATTTTTTCCATGGTATCTAAGCATGAATATTACACATGGATTACATTTTTCCCCATGAGCCAATAGAGAGCGTCGACCTGATTCCATTGAGTGCAAAATCACTTCTGTATCTTCAATAGTAACGGAGATATGCGAGTTTGAAATGTTATATAATTATATTGTAAAATGTGTGAAATTCGATTGTTTTATAATGTTTCAACAATCAAAATCTATATTTCAAATCTCGTCGACAACGACTACAATCGGGCACAAATAGATTGTTTTTATTTTATTGTTATTAGGTTAGGTTAGGTTAGGTTAATTAAAGTTAAGTTAGGTTAGGTCAGGTCAGTTTAGGTTAGGTTAGGTCGAACTGATTAAATTGAGTGTAAAATCACTTCTGTATCTTCAAGAGTAACGGAGATATGCGAGTTTGAAATTTTATATAATTCTATCGTAAAAAGTGTATAATTCGATTGTTTTATAATGTTTCAACAATCAAAATCTATATTTGAAATCTCCTCGACAACGAAAACAATAGGTAATAAATAGATTGTTTAATTTATTGTTATGAGAGTTTCCATGATAACTAAGCATGAATATTACACATGGATTACATTTTTCCCCATGAGCCAATAGAGAGCGTCGAGCTGATTCCATTGAGTGCAAAATCACTTCTTTATCTTCAATAGTAACGGAGATAAGCGAGTTTGAAATGTTATATAATTATATTGTAAAATGTGTGAAATTCGATTGTTTTATAATGTTTCAACAATCAAAATCTATATTTCAAATCTCCTCGACAACGACTACAATCAGGCACAAATAGATTGTTTTTATTTTATTGCTATTTGGTTAGGTTAATTAAAGTTAAGTTAAGTTAGGTTAGGTCAGGTCAGTTTAGGTTAGGTTAGGTCGACCTGATTAAATTGAGTGTAAAATCACTTCTGTATCTTCAACAGTAACGTAGATATGCGAGTTTGAAATTTTATATAATTCTATCGTAAAAAGTGTATAATTCGATTGTTTTATAATGTTTCAACAATCAAAATCTATATTTGAAATCTCCTCGACAACGAATACAATAGGTAATAAATAGATTGTTTAATTTATTGTTATGAGAGTTTCCATGATAACTAAGCATGAATATTACACATGGATTACATTTTTCCCCATGATCCAATAGAGAGCGTCGACCTGATTCCATTGAGTGCAAAATCACTTCTGTATCTTCAATAGTAACGGAGATATGCGAGTTTGAAATGTTATATAATTATATTGTAAAATGTGTGAAATTCGATTGTTTTATAATGTTTCAACAATCAAAATCTATATTTCAAATCTCCTCGACAACGACTACAATCGGGCACAAATAGATTGTTTTTATTTTATTGCTATTTGGTTAGGTTAATTAAAGTTAAGTTAAGTTAGGTTAGGTCAGGTCAGTTTAGGTTAGGTTAGGTCGACCTGATTAAATTGAGTGTAAAATCACTTCTGTATCTTCAACAGTAACGGAGATATGCGAGTTTGAAATTTTAAATAATTCTATCGTAAAAAGTGTATAATTCGATTGTTTTATAATGTTTCAACAATCAAAATCTATATTTGAAATCTCCTCGACAACGAATACAATAGGTAATAAATAGATTGTTTAATTTATTGTTATGAGAGTTTCCATGATAACTAAGCATGAATATTACACATGGATTACATTTTTCCCCATGAGCCAATAGAGAGCGTCGAGCTGATTCCATTGAGTGCAAAATCACTGCTTTATCTTCAATAGTAACGGAGATATGCGAGTTTGAAATGTTATATAATTATATTGTAAAATGTGTGAAATTCGATTGTTTTATAATGTTTCAACAATCAAAATCTATATTTCAAATCTCGTCGACAACGACTACAATCGGGCACAAATAGATTGTTTTTATTTTATTGTTATTAGGTTAGGTTAGGTTAGGTTAATTAAAGTTAAGTTAGGTTAGGTCAGGTCAGTTTAGGTTAGGTTAGGTCGAACTGATTAAATTGAGTGTAAAATCACTTCTGTATCTTCAACAGTAACGGAGATATGCGAGTTTGAAATTTTATATAATTCTATCGTAAAAAGTGTATAATTCGATTGTTTTATAATGTTTCAACAATCAAAATCTATATTTGAAATCTCCTCGACAACGAATACAATAGGTAATAAATAGATTGTTTTATTTATTGTTATGAGAGTTTCCATGATAACTAAGCATGAATATTACACATGGATTACATTTTTCCCCATGAGCCAATAGAGAGCGTCGACCTGATTCCATTGAGTGCAAAATCACTTCTGTATCTTCAATAGTAACGGAGATATGCGAGTTTGAAATGTTATATAATTATATTGTAAAATGTGTGAAATTCGATTGTTTTATAATCTTTCAACAATCAAAATCTATATTTCAAATCTCGTCGACAACGACTACAATCGGGCACAAATAGATTGTTTTTATTTTATTGTTATTAGGTTAGGTTAGGTTAGGTTAATTAAAGTTAAGTTAGGTTAGGTCAGGTCAGTTTAGGTTAGGTTAGGTCGAACTGATTAAATTGAGTGTAAAATCACTTCTGTATCTTCAAGAGTAACGGAGATATGCGAGTTTGAAATTTTATATAATTCTATCGTAAAAAGTGTATAATTCGATTGTTTTATAATGTTTCAACAATCAAAATCTATATTTGAAATCTCCTCGACAACGAATACAATAGGTAATAAATAGATTGTTTAATTTATTGTTATGAGAGTTTCCATGATAACTAAGCATGAATATTACACATGGATTACATTTTTCCCCATGAGCCAATAGAGAGCGTCGAGCTGATTCCATTGAGTGCAAAATCACTTCTTTATCTTCAATAGTAACGGAGATAAGCGAGTTTGAAATGTTATATAATTATATTGTAAAATGTGTGAAATTCGATTGTTTTATAATGTTTCAACAATCAAAATCTATATTTCAAATCTCGTCGACAACGACTACAATCGGGCAGAAATAGATTGTTTTTATTTTATTGCTATTTGGTTAGGTTAATTAAAGTTAAGTTAAGTTAGGTTAGGTCAGGTCAGTTTAGGTTAGGTTAGGTCGAACTGATTAAATTGAGTGTAAAATCACTTCTGTATCTTCAAGAGTAACGGAGATATGCGAGTTTGAAATTTTATATAATTCTATCGTAAAAAGTGTATAATTCGATTGTTTTATAATGTTTCAACAATCAAAATCTCTATTTGAAATCTCCTCGACAACGAATACTATAGGTAATAAATAGATTGTTTAATTTATTGTTAGGATTTTTTCCATGGTATCTAAGCATGAATATTACACATGGATTACATTTTTCCCCATGAGCCAATAGAGAGCGTCGACCTGATTCCATTGAGTGCAAAATCACTTCTGTATCTTCAATAGTAACGGAGATATGCGAGTTTGAAATGTTATATAATTATATTGTAAAATGTGTGAAATTCGATTGTTTTATAATGTTTCAACAATCAAAATCTATATTTCAAATCTCGTCGACAACGACTACAATCGGGCACAAATAGATTGTTTTTATTTTATTGTTATTAGGTTAGGTTAGGTTAGGTTAATTAAAGTTAAGTTAGGTTAGGTCAGGTCAGTTTAGGTTAGGTTAGGTCGAACTGATTAAATTGAGTGTAAAATCACTTCTGTATCTTCAAGAGTAACGGAGATATGCGAGTTTGAAATTTTATATAATTCTATCGTAAAAAGTGTATAATTCGATTGTTTTATAATGTTTCAACAATCAAAATCTATATTTGAAATCTCCTCGACAACGAATACAATAGGTAATAAATAGATTGTTTAATTTATTGTTATGAGAGTTTCCATGATAACTAAGCATGAATATTACACATGGATTACATTTTTCCCCATGAGCCAATAGAGAGCGTCGACCTGATTCCATTGAGTGCAAAATCACTTCTGTATCTTCAATAGTAACGGAGATATGCGAGTTTGAAATGTTATATAATTATATTGTAAAATGTGTGAAATTCGATTGTTTTATAATGTTTCAACAATCAAAATCTATATTTCAAATCTCGTCGACAACGACTACAATCGGGCACAAATAGATTGTTTTTATTTTATTGTTATTAGGTTAGGTTAGGTTAGGTTAATTAAAGTTAAGTTAGGTTAGGTCAGGTCAGTTTAGGTTAGGTTAGGTCGAACTGATTAAATTGAGTGTAAAATCACTTCTGTATCTTCAAGAGTAACGGAGATATGCGAGTTTGAAATTTTATATAATTCTATCGTAAAAAGTGTATAATTCGATTGTTTTATAATGTTTCAACAATCAAAATCTATATTTGAAATCTCCTCGACAACGAATACAATAGGTAATAAATAGATTGTTTAATTTATTGTTATGAGAGTTTCCATGATAACTAAGCATGAATATTACACATGGATTACATTTTTCCCCATGAGCCAATAGAGAGCGTCGAGCTGATTCCATTGAGTGCAAAATCACTTCTTTATCTTCAATAGTAACGGAGATAAGCGAGTTTGAAATGTTTAATAATTATATTGTAAAATGTGTGAAATTCGATTGTTTTATAATGTTTCAACAATCAAAATCTATATTTCAAATCTCGTCGACAACGACTACAATCGGGCAGAAATAGATTGTTTTTATTTTATTGCTATTTGGTTAGGTTAATTAAAGTTAAGTTAAGTTAGGTTAGGTCAGGTCAGTTTAGGTTAGGTTAGGTCGAACTGATTAAATTGAGTGTAAAATCACTTCTGTATCTTCAAGAGTAACGGAGATATGAGAGTTTGAAATTTTATATAATTCTATCGTAAAAAGTGTATAATTCGATTGTTTTATAATGTTTCAACAATCGAAATCTCTATTTGAAATCTCCTCGACAACGAATACAATAGGTAATAAATAGATTGTTTAATTTATTGTTAGGATTTTTTCCATGGTATCTAAGCATGAATATTACACATGGATTACATTTTTCCCCATGAGCCAATAGAGAGCGTCGACCTGATTCCATTGAGTGCAAAATCACTTCTGTATCTTCAATAGTAACGGAGATATGCGAGTTTGAAATGTTATATAATTATATTGTAAAATGTGTGAAATTCGATTGTTTTATAATGTTTCAACAATCAAAATCTATATTTCAAATCTCGTCGACAACGACTACAATCGGGCACAAATAGATTGTTTTTATTTTATTGTTATTAGGTTAGGTTAGGTTAGGTTAATTAAAGTTAAGTTAGGTTAGGTCAGGTCAGTTTAGGTTAGGTTAGGTCGAACTGATTAAATTGAGTGTAAAATCACTTCTGTATCTTCAAGAGTAACGGAGATATGCGAGTTTGAAATTTTATATAATTCTATCGTAAAAAGTGTATAATTCGATTGTTTTATAATGTTTCAACAATCAAAATCTATATTTGAAATCTCCTCGACAACGAATACAATAGGTAATAAATAGATTGTTTAATTTATTGTTATGAGAGTTTCCATGATAACTAAGCATGAATATTACACATGGATTACATTTTTCCCCATGAGCCAATAGAGAGCGTCGAGCTGATTCCATTGAGTGCAAAATCACTTCTTTATCTTCAATAGTAACGGAGATAAGCGAGTTTGAAATGTTATATAATTATATTGTAAAATGTGTGAAATTCGATTGTTTTATAATGTTTCAACAATCAAAATCTATATTTCAAATCTCCTCGACAACGACTACAATCAGGCACAAATAGATTGTTTTTATTTTATTGCTATTTGGTTAGGTTAATTAAAGTTAAGTTAAGTTAGGTTAGGTCAGGACAGTTTAGGTTAGGTTAGGTCGACCTGATTAAATTGAGTGTAAAATCACTTCTGTATCTTCAACAGTAACGTAGATATGCGAGTTTGAAATTTTATATAATTCTATCGTAAAAAGTGTATAATTCGATTGTTTTATAATGTTTCAACAATCAAAATCTATATTTGAAATCTCCTCGACAACGAATACAATAGGTAATAAATAGATTGTTTAATTTATTGTTATGAGAGTTTCCATGATAACTAAGCATGAATATTACACATGGATTACATTTTTCCCCATGAGCCAATAGAGAGCGTCGAGCTGATTCCATTGAGTGCAAAATCACTTCTGTATCTTCAATAGTAACGGAGATAAGCGAGTTTGAAATGTTATATAATTATATTGTAAAATGTGTGAAATTCGATTGTTTTATAATGTTTCAACAATCAAAATCTATATTTCAAATCTCGTCGACAACGACTACAATCGGGCAGAAATAGATTGTTTTTATTTTATTGCTATTTGGTTAGGTTAATTAAAGTTAAGTTAAGTTAGGTTAGGTCAGGACAGTTTAGGTTAGGTTAGGTCGACCTGATTAAATTGAGTGTAAAATCACTTCTGTATCTTCAACAGTAACGTAGATATGCGAGTTTGAAATTTTATATAATTCTATCGTAAAAAGTGTATAATTCGATTGTTTTATAATGTTTCAACAATCAAAATCTATATTTGAAATCTCCTCGACAACGAATACAATAGGTAATAAATAGATTGTTTAATTTATTGTTATGAGAGTTTCCATGATAACTAAGCATGAATATTACACATGGATTACATTTTTCCCCATGAGCCAATAGAGAGCGTCGAGCTGATTCCATTGAGTGCAAAATCACTTCTTTATCTTCAATAGTAACGGAGATAAGCGAGTTTGAAATGTTATATAATTATATTGTAAAATGTGTGAAATTCGATTGTTTTATAATGTTTCAACAATCAAAATCTATATTTCAATTCTCGTCGACAACGACTACAATCGGGCACAAATAGATTGTTTTTATTTTATTGTTATTAGGTTAGGTTAGGTTAGGTTAATTAAAGTTAAGTTAGGTTAGGTCAGGTCAGTTTAGGTTAGGTTAGGTCGAACTGATTAAATTGAGTGTAAAATCACTTCTGTATCTTCAAGAGTAACGGAGATATGCGAGTTTGAAATTTTATATAATTCTATCGTAAAAAGTGTATAATTCGATTGTTTTATAATGTTTCAACAATCAAAATCTATATTTGAAATCTCCTCGACAACGAATACAATAGGTAATAAATAGATTGTTTAATTTATTGTTATGAGAGTTTCCATGATAACTAAGCATGAATATTACACATGGATTACATTTTTCCCCATGAGCCAGTAGAGAGCGTCGAGCTGATTCCATTGAGTGCAAAATCACTTCTTTATCTTCAATAGTAACGGAGATAAGCGAGTTTGAAATGTTTAATAATTATATTGTAAAATGTGTGAAATTCGATTGTTTTATAATGTTTCAACAATCAAAATCTATATTTCAAATCTCGTCGACAACGACTACAATCGGGCAGAAATAGATTGTTTTTATTTTATTGCTATTTGGTTAGGTTAATTAAAGTTAAGTTAAGTTAGGTTAGGTCAGGTCAGTTTAGGTTAGGTTAGGTCGAACTGATTAAATTGAGTGTAAAATCACTTCTGTATCTTCAAGAGTAACGGAGATATGCGAGTTTGAAATTTTATATAATTCTATCGTAAAAAGTGTATAATTCGATTGTTTTATAATGTTTCAACAATCGAAATCTCTATTTGAAATCTCCTCGACAACGAATACAATAGGTAATAAATAGATTGTTTAATTTATTGTTAGGATTTTTTCCATGGTATCTAAGCATGAATATTACACATGGATTACATTTTTCCCCATGAGCCAATAGAGAGCGTCGACCTGATTCCATTGAGTGCAAAATCACTTCTGTATCTTCAATAGTAACGGAGATATGCGAGTTTGAAATGTTATATAATTATATTGTAAAATGTGTGAAATTCGATTGTTTTATAATGTTTCAACAATCAAAATCTATATTTCAAATCTCGTCGACAACGACTACAATCGGGCACAAATAGATTGTTTTTATTTTATTGTTATTAGGTTAGGTTAGGTTAGGTTAATTAAAGTTAAGTTAGGTTAGGTCAGGTCAGTTTAGGTTAGGTTAGGTCGAACTGATTAAATTGAGTGTAAAATCACTTCTGTATCTTCAAGAGTAACGGAGATATGCGAGTTTGAAATTTTATATAATTCTATCGTAAAAAGTGTATAATTCGATTGTTTTATAATGTTTCAACAATCAAAATCTATATTTGAAATCTCCTCGACAACGAATACAATAGGTAATAAATAGATTGTTTAATTTATTGTTATGAGAGTTTCCATGATAACTAAGCATGAATATTACACATGGATTACATTTTTCCCCATGAGCCAATAGAGAGCGTCGAGCTGATTCCATTGAGTGCAAAATCACTGCTTTATCTTCAATAGTAACGGAGATATGCGAGTTTGAAATGTTATATAATTATATTGTAAAATGTGTGAAATTCGATTGTTTTATAATGTTTCAACAATCAAAATCTATATTTCAAATCTCGTCGACAACGACTACAATCGGGCACAAATAGATTGTTTTTATTTTATTGTTATTAGGTTAGGTTAGGTTAGGTTAATTAAAGTTAAGTTAGGTTAGGTCAGGTCAGTTTAGGTTAGGTTAGGTCGAACTGATTAAATTGAGTGTAAAATCACTTCTGTATCTTCAACAGTAACGGAGATATGCGAGTTTGAAATTTTATATAATTCTATCGTAAAAAGTGTATAATTCGATTGTTTTATAATGTTTCAACAATCAAAATCTATATTTGAAATCTCCTCGACAACGAATACAATAGGTAATAAATAGATTGTTTAATTTATTGTTATGAGAGTTTCCATGATAACTAAGCATGAATATTACACATGGATTACATTTTTCCCCATGAGCCAATAGAGAGCGTCGAGCTGATTCCATTGAGTGCAAAATCACTGCTTTATCTTCAATAGTAACGGAGATATGCGAGTTTGAAATGTTATATAATTATATTGTAAAATGTGTGAAATTCGATTGTTTTATAATGTTTCAACAATCAAAATCAATATTTCAAATCTCGTCGACAACGACTACAATCGGGCACAAATAGATTGTTTTTATTTTATTGTTATTAGGTTAGGTTAGGTTAGGTTAATTAAAGTTAAGTTAGGTTAGGTCAGGTCAGTTTAGGTTAGGTTAGGTCGAACTGATTAAATTGAGTGTAAAATCACTTCTGTATCTTCAACAGTAACGGAGATATGCGAGTTTGAAATTTTATATAATTCTATCGTAAAAAGTGTATAATTCGATTGTTTTATAATGTTTCAACAATCAAAATCTATATTTGAAATCTCCTCGACAACGAATACAATAGGTAATAAATAGATTGTTTAATTTATTGTTATGAGAGTTTCCATGATAACTAAGCATGAATATTACACATGGATTACATTTTTCCCCATGAGCCAATAGAGAGCGTCGAGCTGATTCCATTGAGTGCAAAATCACTGCTTTATCTTCAATAGTAACGGAGATATGCGAGTTTGAAATGTTATATAATTATATTGTAAAATGTGTGAAATTCGATTGTTTTATAATGTTTCAACAATCAAAATCAATATTTCAAATCTCGTCGACAACGACTACAATCGGGCAGAAATAGATTGTTTTTATTTTATTGCTATTTGGTTAGGTTAATTAAAGTTAAGTTAAGTTAGGTTAGGTCAGGTCAGTTTAGGTTAGGTTAGGTCGAACTGATTAAATTGAGTGTAAAATCACTTCTGTATCTTCAAGAGTAACGGAGATATGCGAGTTTGAAATTTTATATAATTCTATCGTAAAAAGTGTATAATTCGATTGTTTTATAATGTTTCAACAATCAAAATCTCTATTTGAAATCTCCTCGACAACGAATACAATAGGTAATAAATAGATTGTTTAATTTATTGTTAGGATTTTTTCCATGGTATCTAAGCATGAATATTACACATGGATTACATTTTTCCCCATGAGCCAATAGAGAGCGTCGACCTGATTCCATTGAGTGCAAAATCACTTCTGTATCTTCAATAGTAACGGAGATATGCGAGTTTGAAATGTTATATAATTATATTGTAAAATGTGTGAAATTCGATTGTTTTATAATGTTTCAACAATCAAAATCTATATTTCAAATCTCGTCGACAACGACTACAATCGGGCACAAATAGATTGTTTTTATTTTATTGTTATTAGGTTAGGTTAGGTTAGGTTAATTAAAGTTAAGTTAGGTTAGGTCAGGTCAGTTTAGGTTAGGTTAGGTCGAACTGATTAAATTGAGTGTAAAATCACTTCTGTATCTTCAAGAGTAACGGAGATATGCGAGTTTGAAATTTTATATAATTCTATCGTAAAAAGTGTATAATTCGATTGTTTTATAATGTTTCAACAATCAAAATCTATATTTGAAATCTCCTCGACAACGAATACAATAGGTAATAAATAGATTGTTTAATTTATTGTTATGAGAGTTTCCATGATAACTAAGCATGAATATTACACATGGATTACATTTTTCCCCATGAGCCAGTAGAGAGCGTCGAGCTGATTCCATTGAGTGCAAAATCACTTCTTTATCTTCAATAGTAACGGAGATAAGCGAGTTTGAAATGTTTAATAATTATATTGTAAAATGTGTGAAATTCGATTGTTTTATAATGTTTCAACAATCAAAATCTATATTTCAAATCTCGTCGACAACGACTACAATCGGGCAGAAATAGATTGTTTTTATTTTATTGCTATTTGGTTAGGTTAATTAAAGTTAAGTTAAGTTAGGTTAGGTCAGGTCAGTTTAGGTTAGGTTAGGTCGAACTGATTAAATTGAGTGTAAAATCACTTCTGTATCTTCAAGAGTAACGGAGATATGCGAGTTTGAAATTTTATATAATTCTATCGTAAAAAGTGTATAATTCGATTGTTTTATAATGTTTCAACAATCGAAATCTCTATTTGAAATCTCCTCGACAACGAATACAATAGGTAATAAATAGATTGTTTAATTTATTGTTAGGATTTTTTCCATGGTATCTAAGCATGAATATTACACATGGATTACATTTTTCCCCATGAGCCAATAGAGAGCGTCGACCTGATTCCATTGAGTGCAAAATCACTTCTGTATCTTCAATAGTAACGGAGATATGCGAGTTTGAAATGTTATATAATTATATTGTAAAATGTGTGAAATTCGATTGTTTTATAATGTTTCAACAATCAAAATCTATATTTCAAATCTCGTCGACAACGACTACAATCGGGCACAAATAGATTGTTTTTATTTTATTGTTATTAGGTTAGGTTCGGTTAGGTTAATTAAAGTTAAGTTAGGTTAGGTCAGGTCAGTTTAGGTTAGGTTAGGTCGAACTGATTAAATTGAGTGTAAAATCACTTCTGTATCTTCAAGAGTAACGGAGATATGCGAGTTTGAAATTTTATATAATTCTATCGTAAAAAGTGTATAATTCGATTGTTTTATAATGTTTCAACAATCAAAATCTATATTTGAAATCTCCTCGACAACGAATACAATAGGTAATAAATAGATTGTTTAATTTATTGTTATGAGAGTTTCCATGATAACTAAGCATGAATATTACACATGGATTACATTTTTCCCCATGAGCCAATAGAGAGCGTCGAGCTGATTCCATTGAGTGCAAAATCACTTCTTTATCTTCAATAGTAACGGAGATAAGCGAGTTTGAAATGTTATATAATTATATTGTAAAATGTGTGAAATTCGATTGTTTTATAATGTTTCAACAATCAAAATCTATATTTCAAATCTCCTCGACAACGACTACAATCAGGCACAAATAGATTGTTTTTATTTTATTGCTATTTGGTTAGGTTAATTAAAGTTAAGTTAAGTTAGGTTAGGTCAGGTCAGTTTAGGTTAGGTTAGGTCGACCTGATTAAATTGAGTGTAAAATCACTTCTGTATCTTCAACAGTAACGTAGATATGCGAGTTTGAAATTTTATATAATTCTATCGTAAAAAGTGTATAATTCGATTGTTTTATAATGTTTCAACAATCAAAATCTATATTTGAAATCTCCTCGACAACGAATACAATAGGTAATAAATAG